>NW_014554609.1:457289-465833 GCF_001313825.1 Dinoponera quadriceps | reverse complement strand
TCCCCCGCCCACTTCATCAACTCCGTCCGTGCCCGGCGGAACTTTTTGGCGGGTAGTCCGCGCTAACTGCCGAGTTAACTCCGCTCGCGAGGAATATCGTCGTAAATCGTCAGCGAAGAAGCCGCGGATTTCCTAATAATGCTCTGACTGACTTGCCGCCCTCGCTCCCGTTAAAACCGAAGATAAATAAGTTCCCGGTCTGGCCGGGGAACTTGGCAACCGTCGGCCAGCCCTCCGTTAGTCTCCCTTTTNTCTCTCTCTCTCTCTCTCTCTCTCTCTCTCTCTCTCTCTCTCTCTTTCTCACCCTATCTCTTTTTCCGCCTCCATCTCTATTTTTCCCTCAACTCGGAAAAATTTCCACCCAACTCGCCGTTGGAAAAATCGCGACCTCTTTACGCTCCAAAAACTTTGTTTTGGATGAGTCGTTTGATATTTTGACTGGGACTCGTGTCCTCCCCGACTATAATGGGTGTTTCTGAACTCCACTGCCAAACTCACAGGATGGATTTTCGTTACTTATTTTTCAATATAGGCTCTGTCCTGTAAGTTTGTCGGTAGAGTTCAGCTACACCCTGTACGATACGCCTTAGCGACGCGATATCGCCACGATTTAATTCCCCCCCTGAGGTATAGCCAATTCTACCTGATTTAACTTTCAAATTCGTGTTACGTCATTCTTGTGCGTTATTCGCGAATTTTCCACGCTACTACGAGCTACTACTAAGTAACGCAGTTACGTTAATCATTAAGTCGATACGTTCTCGACTTTCTTTATATCTTGAAATTTATATTAAGATAAATTTATATATCATATATATATATATATATGTAAAGAAGTGGCACCGATTAACGCTTCTCCGCTGTCTTCATTAGCCCCATTCGCAATTAAGAACTCCGGTAGAAAAGTAGGGAGCCAAGTATTGGATTATATTAGCGCATGCCGCGGCGAGATAGCGAATAAAGTGGACGTTTTAAGTCGCGATACCGTATCTACGCTCCGAAAGTACGGAAAGTATGTTAAAATCAGGATATAATATTCCTTCCGTTCTCCCTCTCGTTCTCTCCTTTCTCGCCAACTGCCGCGATATTTAGCGGTCGGAGCGATATCGGAGCTAATAATATTTCTATTAAACCAGTCCCGGGTATCTGATAAGCGTGCCGCTGAAAAGTTCCATTGGAATCGCGTCCGGAGCACAGCGTGCGCCGCGCGCACACTCGCGTCGGCATTGCCGCGCCGACGCGACTGCACCTCGAAATATCTCGTTCATTTAACGCGACCCGTTAATTGATGCGGAATCGGCGTTCCACGGAATTCTCCGTTACCGCCGCCGCTATTGTCGCTTCGCCGGAAAACCGAGAAAGATGGAGAGAGAGAGAGAGAGAAACCGCGGAGAATAATCACGGGCGTGCCGATGGAATCGCGAATGGAGCGACGATCCAATAATACGGCGATGCCCCGGGGGAACGTAGAAAAGCTCCTGGACGACATCGCTCGGCCGTGCCGTCGCAGACGCAATTCCATCCCGCGGATCTCGACCCGCGCGGAGGCCGAGATGCTTCGAGGCGGCCGCTCCTCGGCTCTCTTAAGTGTTTTCTCTTCTATACCGTAGGGTTCGCGAATATAACGCGCATCCCGTCCGTCGTGATGTATGTATCGCAACGTATGCGCGTAACGCGAGATGTACGCTCGATAAACGTTCACGAGAATGGGTTCCCTCGGTTTGATCGATGGCTCCTCAGTCGAATAATGGATCCCTCCGGTCGAGGGATGAAAAATCGCGGGTGCGCTGAGAGAAAAGTGACCAAGTGCAATTGCGAAGCCAATTACAGCTGGAAACCGCAGTTTCCGCGGATTGTTACCGCCAGCCTGACTCGATTGCGCTTTGTGCGACAGTATCTGCCTAACTTTGAGATTTAGCTTTTCATCCGGTTTTTTTTTTTCCAGCGTGGTATAAGTGCTATCGTAGTATTGCTGATACGACGTTATACGCGTGTTGCTATTAGAGGTGTGCGAATCGTTCGAATTCGAGTCGGATCGAAGCACAGTTGGCTTGATGATCACGAGTTCGTTTCCGAACTTGAAAGGTTCGAATTCGAACAGTTCGGTAATTTCGAGTCGGCCACGTTAATTACTTTAATTCATACGATATATTTATCAGCTTATAAACTCTGCACACTCCTTTGTAACGTCTATTGTAAATATTCTTAGTGCAACATTTTCCTTGTGGTTGAGACATTCTCTTCAAGTTAAGCAGTGATTAATTTTTCCACCCATTTCAAAAATGATTTCTAACATTATATCATTGAAAGTACTTTATTATAATATTCAGATCAGCATGTAAAATCCCGGAAGATCCGATTCGCATTCGAATTAAGGAGATTCAGTTTGATTTGACTCGACATAAGGATTTCAGGTTCGATTCGGCTCGACTTCGAACAAATTATCAGAGAATCGACTCGATTTCCGATGCTTGATTCGCACACTTCTAATCACTACTGATATTGATTTATTAAGACTACGAAAAAATACGATTGTTTTTTAAGACGATCGAAATTTGTAGCGAGATTAATCATTTTTCTCTCCGTGCGGCTTCGCGACACGGGCGGAACTTGAAGAGCCGCTTCCATTTTATCGCGATCGCGAAACGGACAAATCGCAACAACTCTCATGCATATTCGTTAGTTCGCTGCATCAACTTTCACATATTCGTTAGTTCGAAAGAGGAGCCAGACAAAAGTCGAAACGTTTCTGCGCGATTCTCCCCCCGAGTTTTCGTCTTAATTCCACCGCTCGATCTGCTACCTCCAGTTCGCAGATCGCTAAATTACGATTTACGAACGTGATTTTTTCTCAGTTCTGCGATATTGGCGTAATCTCTATAAGATACCGATGACGACGACAGGTTCCGCGAAGCAATCTCTCTCTCTCGCGCGCGCGCGTCTATTAGAGGGGCACGTCGCTCGACGGAATCCGCTGATCGCCGGATCGTTGCGAAAGAAACGCAAGGCCGATTCGCGCCTGCGTAACGGCTTCCTTCCTGTCACCGGCCGGTCGGTCGCCGTCGAATGCGCCGGTCGCGATACGATCGCGCCAGGTGTGTAAGTAATGGGCCGCATTACTGCTACTTTCTACTAAAGCTCTCCGCGCCGGCCTGGATTAGAAACGCCCCAAGTATTGCATGTGCCGTACATAAATGATGCACGCGGCATGCACGCCACTCACTCGAGCTATGTCCGCGGTCAGGGGTGGTCTGAAATATTTAACGGGCCGTGCGTGATTATTTCGCGCGCGGATTTCGCCGTCTCTCATTGCCGCGCCACGGCGAAAGTACAAATCGCATCGCTACTTATCATATATATTTTATATATGTCGCGTCTCTCTTTCTCTTTCCATTTCATCCTTCCCCTTCTACTCGTTAATATCATACCAATATCTGATTTTAATGCGCACTCAGATTATACTTTTTAAGTAGGGAAAGGCGGTTGTTAAAATTCCCGGTCTCTCCCTCGCTGCAACCGTTTTTGTTTAATCGATGTCAGGAGCGAGGAAACTCATGTCAAGAATTCTTGCGTCTTATATTCGAATAAAAAGATATACTAGCAAAATAACATTTGCGATCAATCAATAAACAGCCGCGAAATCAGTCTGACGTGGAACGAACCTGCTTGATCTCTATTCTCGTGATTTTGATAAATGTCAATTTTGCGACTGATTCGTATCGTTCGAATAAAAAAAGATTTCGGATAAATTTACAAGTGTGCTGAATCGATCCACAATTATTAATTTCACTTTCTCATGTTAATAAAGTTCTATATTCTACGTTCTAATTTCACTTTCTCGCGTTAATAAAATTCTATGACATTTTGTCGCGCTTTTTCTTTCCGCACTTGCTTTTCTTCCTCAGTTTCAATGATACTAAATAATTTTTTTTTCTCATTCTGCGTCTGATATTGACTAAATAATACTACTTATAACTGCTCTTATATATATTTTATTTGGTAATATTATGTACTATCTTACAATTTGTATAGTTCAACTTTGACATAAGTTATGTTATTGTATACTGTGTTATTGTATATTTGAAAATTTAAGGGGTTCAACTCAGGGTTTAATATCCTCTACTCCTCCTCTAACATCTTTCGATTCGGACGGATGGACGAATATTTCCTCCTATTCTCTTTGCTCTCTCTGATCGTGGCGCGCGCCGCACGAACAACGCGCGTACAATTTTTATGATCGATAACGTGTTATGGATTCTTCCGTGAATATTCGCCGCCACCGCCGTTTTCCATCAAGTTCAACGTCCGCGCGGGTATCACGGCGGACGGGCCACCCTCGCCCGCTCCTCGAGTTTCGCGCGAATCACGCGAATTTAAACGGGGTTCGATTATTTATCAGAAACGATACGTCGAGCGGATGAAGGGGATTAGCGTGAGGGAGGGGAGGAAGGGAGAGAGAGAGGGAGAGAGAGGAAAGGAGGGGGCGGGAGATAAAGAGGGTAGATAAGAGCGTTTTCTCTCTTCACGCATATCTCTTGCATATTTTAACGTTTTTTACGATATAATGTGAATAATGCGCGTACCGTTTTATTTATTTAACGGCATAAACGCGTGCGTGCGGTATTTGTTAAAGTAAATTTATCAAATATTGAATTATTCAAGAGCGCGTGGATGATATTTGCGCGACGGAAGTCCGGTTACAAAATTCGCGCCGGGGTTTCAGTTCAGCGCAGTGTCTTTTTTCAAAAACCACTATGAGCAAATATCCAATCCGGCATTACACCGAAAGTAATCATCGTAATAGTATTGAGTTTATGTATCCTTTTACGTTAAAACACTACGTTTTGCTCGGGTTTTGATTAAATGCACGTACAAATATCGCTTGATTTCGTGTTGGAAGGGAAAAAAACCCCTGAAAATATAGCTAATTCAAAACGCGTAGATGTTTCAGAACGATCTGAATCGAAATTTTGATGTTATTTCAGGATAGTTTGTGTCTACTTAAACACAACCTATAGGCTAATAAAAATCTGCTTTGACAATACTGACACTTTTTAATTTCTCTCTTGAATCTTTAATTCTATAAATTGAATTTTAATGCTGTCTTCAACGGCCTATTTTGACGCTAAACCAGCGAAATTAGAAATTTAGGACATCATCAAAGTAAGAGTTATATTTTATTATTAGTTATCATGTGCATTATGTTACATTATTACATTATTATATTATTAGAATTTAAACCGAACCTATTTTGCCATCTTAGCTCTTACTATGTTATAGAATCAATGGTTTAACGTAGATGGTAGATGTTATAGAATCAATGGTTTAACGTAGAACCAAAATTTCAACTCGGCGACCTCAAATATCGCACGATGAGTGATAAATATACAATTTTCTATTTCTCGTTAATAAATGAGAAACGGTGAACCAGAATTCGTCCGGAGGGGCACGCGCGCCATTGCTTAAATTAAGTAAAATATTATCGGCGGAACTGCGCAACGCGCACAGCGTGTAATATTTTTTTCGACGACTCGTATCGGAAATAACATCTCGCCTGGGGAACACACATTTAATAACGCTCGTGTTTATTTAATGAATCAGTTCATCCTCCGCCGTTAAAAGGCCACGGAGCACGTATCGGGAGGAGGGAGAGGAGGAAGGGGTTAGCAAAGAAGGAGGGGAGGGCGCGGGCAAACACGTGACGTGGCAACCAACCAGCAGTACAATTTTAAAAATCGAAAACAGTGTTTCTCCATTAACGGGGGAACATATCCTCCAGCGGTTCCGGTGCGAAAAATCAAGAGGAACGTACGCGCGAGCTCGCTCGCTCGCTCGTTCACACGCGAGCGAACGGGCGAGCGGGCGCACATCGACACAGCTCGAGGGCTAAGCGCGGGCAACATCGCGGGAACTTCCCCGAAATAATATTGTCTTTGCGGTCCTTGCCGAGCTTAGTGACTTCGATGCCGGGTTTAAGAACCGAGCACACACGAAGAACCTCGCGCGCTCCACGGTGTTTTCAGCCGTAATATTTGGACTACTTCGAATCCACCCCCGATGTACCTCGGCAGCGCGGATTGCCTTGTTCTTAGGAGATCAATAAAAATACCGACCGCACACACTACACACGTACACACACATTGAGCGCGCGCCGGTAACGACGGTAGAAGCGCGAACGCCCCGATATCTGCTCTCGCGGTATTGAAACGGTTGTAACTGGATGGCGTTTAACACGCTGTTGTGTATTGTCTATATGGGCAATCTTGCCTCACTTCCATGTTACCCACCTTGCAAGTAACACGTACGTTAAGGAGACTTCAGTATTTGACCAAATATAAGATAAATCTGTTGTATAGGATACAAAAGTTAGTCGAATTAACAATGCGTAACAGAAATTTTAATAATCCTTATCGTTCCCGAGTTATTTAATCATAAACGTGCACTTGCGAGCATAGAAATCTCATGAAACACCAAATTTTTTCTAATTTGATATATATTTACGTATAAGATGAAAGTTTAAAAAGGTTTAGCGCTAAAATCTCTATAATGAAAATTCTCTCTCTCTCTCTCTGCTTCCTTCTCTTTCTTCAAACAAATCTTTTCTTCTCTCCTTATTTTTCTTTAATTTTCTTTCGTTACAATCTTGGTTTTTCCTCATGTCTCATGCAATGTGCTTAATTTCCGGTATGTAGCATTTGGCTTTAATTTTATAGTTTTAATTGTTTCACCATTTATTTCTAATAATCTCTGCCGTACCTCGTTATTTCTAATTCACACGCAAATTTCTATTGACTTTCTCCCGCCTTTGTTACTAAATCAAGGATAAAATCAAAGGTAATGCGACTTAACGTTTGTTTTGCAATTCAGTTTTCTTCCTTACAGAATTGCGAAATACGTTTAAACAAAACTGTGTATATCAATCGGCTCAGGCATCCGACAGTCAACTGTTATGTATCACTGCTGGTATACTCCAAGGGATCTTAGACCCCAGAGTTATATATATATACTCCACTGTGTTTCGCGAGTTCTGAAAGCGTCGAGTCCGCGATTACGGGTGCGATACGCGAGGAGAGAAAGCTCAGCTCAAGCGCGTGTCGTTTCGTCCTTCGATCGTTCCTCCCCTCCGCCCGGCACGACTATTTGCGCAACGATTGCCGTATAGTCGCGTGATCCGGTTGCGAGACATAAGCACGCGCTCCGTGAATAATCGATGCCGCTATTAACCGATCGCGGCCGGCAATGATCGAACGAAAGTTTCGCCGGCCGCGTCGGTTCGATTAGCGGGCGATTAAAGCTAATCGTGAAACTCAAAGCGGGAGCCGCTCGTTGCGACTTAAAACTCCCCTTTAATGACGGAAGAAGAGAAATTACGCGCTCCACATTCCGCTGATGTGGGTTAACGAGCGTTACAATTGCGCGCGAGGACGCGAGAGGCGGCGAGAGAGAGAGAGAGAGGTATCGCGGGTTTGGATCTGAAAAGTACGGAAGAGCAATTCGAGGGTAAAAGTTATGGGCTCCGTGGGATCTCCTCCCGTGGATTTCCAGGATCAACGACGCCACCGTTCGTCCATCGAACCCTCTTCCTTTCTCTCTTTCTCTCTCTTCCTCTTTCTTTCTTTCGCCTTTTAGATCCGACCGCGCCCGAAGAAGCATTCTCGACGAAGATCGCACGGCAAGAAGACTCCTCTCTTAACTGCTATCTCTCTTTCTCTCTTTAGCGAGATCGCGATGCCGCGATAATCCGCTGTCATCTGGCCGCGGTAACACAGTTCGCGACTAAATTCCGGGGATTTCGGCGACGTGTGGAGTTTCAAGAAACCATCGCGAGAGATCGACGCGATAAATGGGCCGCGTCGATGCGCGTCGTCACTGCTGTTAATCCCCTAATCGCAAGGTTGGGTCGGATACTCCACGGTTCATTTATATTACAATATGTACGCGCTGTTTCTCTTCTTAAGGAATATTCTATGTTATTATTCACTTCTTTCGCCTACTTTGTTGTACATACATGGATTACATAAAAAATGAAGAAAACAGAGCATGAGATCGGATCAAACCCTTCCTGGATACGTTGAGAATTCACCGTGTTAGAGGATTAACGAAGCGCGATCAAGCCTCTTCGGCGATCGGACGAGCGTATACATATCGCATGCGACCGTCACGATACACGAATTCTCGGGAGAGTATCGGTTTCGCCTCAAAATATCGCACTGAAATAGATTCTCCTCCTTCGCCGAGACTGCCGTTCTATGTCTCAGGCGTGATGGTCGCTCGGCTCGAACGTTCGGCCATGTCACAGCTACGTCCTTCGTAATTTTGCTAATTACTCCGGAGTTACTCCGTTCGCCCGGCAAGAAAACACCGTGGCGATGCGTCGTTTCACCGCCTGATCGACCGGTCGGCCGATCGATCGAAACGCAAAACGCATGTCGAAAACGGAGATCCTCGAACCGGACCCTCCATCGCGTGGCGTTAGTAGATTCGCGATAACTCCGAACATGCAATTACCGTCGAAGTGGATTTCGACTCATCCCCCCTTCCCCC
>NW_014554609.1:456940-457282 GCF_001313825.1 Dinoponera quadriceps | reverse complement strand
CCCCCCCCCCCCCCCCCCCCCCTCGCCCCAACCAACCCTCTCGTGCCGGTTATCCTCCGCTCGAGGGTGGAATGTACCGAGCACTTCACTCGTCCGGCTCTTTGGCTGTAGGTTCGAATTCAAATTTGCGAAGGCCTCCCTATCCTCATTTTGACCCTCTCTCTTTCCATCTCTCTCTCTCTCTCTCTCTCTCTTTGTCCGTCTCTCTTGTTCACTATACGGCCTTGCAATACCAATGATGCCAATCGCATCCAGCCGATCTGACCGGCTGGAAATAATTGTCGATCTTGCGCCATGCGCTTCCCGATCATCTCCGACCCTCCATCTCGTGTCCCCCCCTTC
>NW_014554609.1:452826-456532 GCF_001313825.1 Dinoponera quadriceps | reverse complement strand
CCCCCCGCTCGGCGGAAGGCGAGGGTGAGATCAATTAAATTTTATCAATGGCGCGCGCGAGCGTATATTCGCGATTAATGCGACTCTTGGCGCGGCGCGCTGATCGAACGAGGACCCGCCGCACAACGTCAGTCCGCGCGCTGATGCATCGAAAATGCACCGCGCGCGTAATTACTCGCACCTCGTCCTTCCCTCTCACTTTCTCTCTCTCCTCCCGATCCCGTTATTTAATTAACTGCCGTAGCGTCTGTTGTTTTTTTTCTCGCGCGCGGATTTTTCCGATCGCTCCGATCGATCCGGCAGACTCGCGTCGCGAAACTTTCAGTGGAGCGGGAGAAGGTCAGGCGATGCTCGAACGTCGTTTCACTTGGTTAACCTTTCGATCGAATTATGAGTCAGACAGACCCAGTGAGTTGTTTTTGAGGAGCCGATAGCGGAGAGAAGTGCGTGATCTGTCCCGAAAATTTAATCCTATTTTAAGTCTAATTTGGTTCTACATTAAGTGTTCAAAAGTTTTCTATTCCGCTTCCTTGGTGCTACAAATGGAGAAGTTGTGGTCGTTTTCTCCACTTGAATGGCTTAATGTTAAGTTATAATTTGGGCTCTGGAGGACTAAATTCCCTCTGTAGCATTAAAAGAGCATTTATTGTGGGTCCCTTCGATTCTACCTAAGTGGGAACTTATTCCCGTTATTTTCCTACTTGAAGACTTAATGTAGAGTTAAAAAATTCAACTCGGGATCCGTTCTCCATACTCCTTGAAAAATCATTAAAGATTCGCTCTATCTGTTAGACGTGATGCGAATCTGAAAAACCAGTTAATGCGTGTTTGGGAACCACCGTATTTCGAATTTAACGTAGAGTCAGTTAGACCTATATATAATCGATGTATAATTTAGCGCTTTAAGTGAATTGATTTTTCCTCATAAAAATTTCTGTGTAAAATAAACATTGTGGTTACGCGTATTTTTCGTTTGAAAATAATAAATAATAATGTTATATTAAGGTCAGATGGCGTGTAATTTACGCGAGTGCGTTCTGCATAACGTGATCCTAACTAATTTATTATTTTTTTTAAATAATGCGTGTCATTTTAAAAGCAAAGAATAAACTAGTTTCCATACTTTCGCAACAAAAATATTTCTCTCCCGTAGAAACACCTATTTTCGATACTTCAAAATAATATTCTCTCTTCAGTGGTCCAAAAAAATGTTTTTCGAACGTGCACTAGAATCATATTTTTTCCCCGTTAGAGCTTTCAATTTCATTGAACTACAATCACGAATCAAAATAATAAAAAGTGCAAAAATTACGATTTTTAAATCAAATACCTGCGAGACCACTAAATTCGAATTTTTTTTTTCAATAACTTAAAACTCGATTTTCTACGAATGCATTATCAAACATTGAAGTACAAGGGTTACATTTTATACCGGAATTTTGCCAACCTCTTGCCTTTCACAGTCTCCCGGGTGGAATGGAATCTGTAAATTCGCACAGGGCCGATACGATTTTGCTATGCGCGAGCGACTTTTCGGAAGTACGCGGTCGAAGGGTTAACGCGTCGAAAAACTCGATTAGACCCCGCGGCAGGATCTCCGTTTTAATTTGACGCCGTTTTTACGAGCTCCTCCTCGCTGTGCGTAAACCGCAGGAAACGCTCTCGCCGGCTCGTTCGTTCGCGCCCGCGTGGACCGGCGAGACTCGATACGTACTCTTAATCGGCCGGAGCTGCACTCACGAGATTCGGGAGCTTTACGGCCGAGGCGATGCCTCTCTCGCGCTCGCAAGCATTTCCCTCTTACCTGACCTAACCTCTAGTACTCTTTCCATAAAGCAAGAACGGCCTTCCGTACGGCGGTTGTTACGAAGAGAACTCCGAACTGCGACGACGGGTCAAAGTACGTCGTTTCTGCTCCCTTCGGCTGGCGCACACGACTCCCGGTGGCGCCGCGAAGGAGAGCGTGTGTTGATGACTGAAGCGGGAGAGAGATATGCACTTGGTGTTGCTTACCTGACTACGTTCGCTCTTAGCTTTCGCTGCCGCCGTTGCTGCCGCATTTGCCTTTAAAACTGTCGAAAATTTACAGCCCCTTTGCTCGCGCCTCAGCGCCGGGCGGTGGCGCATGTTTATTGCGAAACTTCGCCGGTCGGCGTCGCCGTCGGGGCTGCTCGGAGGGGTAATACTCGTTAGGGCGGTGAAAACATTTACGGAATGGAAAGTGAGATACGTTAATGAAGGTGCTCCGAAAGGTACTCGCTTAAACCGGAGCTCCTCCTCCGTTTGCGGCGGAGGGATTTCGAGGCGAAGGGCAGGCCATGAGCGCGAGATTAGACGGATTATCCGCACGAAGCGGCCACGGGGGGGAGGGGGGGGGAGGCGTGCGATCGTAATTCCGTGTCGGTTTTTGCGGACAGTCTAAATTTCGCCTCGGTGTCCTCGTGAGAGCGCTCGTGTCGCCCCGCTCGTCGCTTTATTCGGCGCGAGAAGTAAACCGGAGCAATCGACTTTCGGCTAATACTGTCGGTGTGAACCGGTTCCTTTTAGAACAACCACGCGGATTATCGCTCAGGGGCATCCGAGATCAAAAAGAATTTTTTTACAACCTATGCTTTACGTAAATACAACATTTCGCCGTTTGCGTACGGAGCTATTAAAGTAGCGAAGATCAACGGAAAAGAAGTGTTTGCTGAGATATTTCATATTTCATTTTAACACGCATAACGATGTGTTGTGTAACAAATTTATATGTTTGAATGAAATTAATAATGAAGAACCACCGGTACATTCTGCGAGACGCATCGGTGAGTAGCATACATAGTGGAGCGCTGTAGAAGTCGGCATGTTGAAGAGGGAATGTTGTGACGAACAGAAGTAATTCTTTGTGTTTAAGAGAAAAATATTTCGCGTGAAAATGAGAAAACCGCAAAATACGTTCAGGAGGTCTACCGGAGCGGGATGTGGCCAGGGATAGTCAAGATTCGACTGGACTTCAATATCTTTTACAATACGAGCTTGTTAGTCCTCGTTTCTTGGCTACTGCATAATATCCGAGTTCACATGATCGATTTGATCGTTCGACGATTGATTTTTCGGACCGTACGATTTGGTAACTACCAGGATTTTTCATTGATACGCAAAGAACCGGCATCGCACTATTCTCGGCGTCTTCGACGAACTTCGGATGATTTAACCCGCGGCCTTCGGAGAAAAAAAAAACCCACGGACTAAATCGGCCGAAGATCACCGAAACGCGGCGTGTATCCTCAATTAACATGCGCGTGCTCCAAATTCACTTTGCGAATGGATTTTCCCGCTCGTCCGTTTCCTCCCGCGTTTCCCTCGCTGAGCTCTCCGGCGCGCGGCCAATTTTCTGCGCTCGTCCAGGGCTCTTCCTAATTTTCCCACGGCCGGCGAAGCGGGAAGGACGCGCGTCGCCGGAATCTCCCATTCAAGGAGCGCCGCGGCGTAACTCCCTGTTACCGCCGACAGTCGTACTTGTTGAGTCGCTTAATGGGTCCGGGAGCATCACGCGAAACTTGCCCCGACAATTTTTCACTCGGCTAAGTCCCCGAAACTCCATTCGATTCCAGATTGCTCGACTTGTTCGAAGTTTGCCGCGGCGACGGCGCCGCTGGTGGCTGCGTGTTCGCTCTATAAACCGTTCAGATTTTCCTGACCGGCCGACCAACCTCCCCCCCCCCCC
>NW_014554609.1:445740-452797 GCF_001313825.1 Dinoponera quadriceps | reverse complement strand
CCCCCCCCCCCCCCTCTCCCGTTTCGCTTTCTTTCGCCGGTGTATGAATATACATATGCTAAGACGCGACACACCCGGGGTAGCCACCTTGATGAAAACTTTCGTCGTAGCTCGTTGCCGACGATTCTTACGAACTTGTTCTCTCCTCTCGGGAGAGGCGGTCCCACGGTATGAACTTCGACCGTCGTGCGGTGGCTGGCTTGCGGGGATGGGGAGAAGGGGAAAGGCTTCGAAGAGGAGAAGTTGCCGCCAGCAATTATGTCGCGGAACTACGTTCTTTCGGCTCTCGAATAGCTTCGATAAATTGTTTGCGCGCGGCGCTCGCGAAACTTTATTGTCGACGAGAAGGTGGGAGGGGCAGGGCGCGAGCGGGGGGAGGAGGGGAGGAGAAACAAAGAGTGGGAGCACACGGTGTTGGGGCCGCCGAATGAAGAGGTGGTCGGCGTTAATCGAATATCCGGGGCTCCCGTAAGAAAGCCGCCGCCGCCAAGGCTGTAATGGATTGTTAAAGCGGGGCGTCGGCGCGGCCGGCGGATACAATTACAATCGCGCGGGCGGAATTGCGATTAATAGGTGATCAAATTCGCGACGGCCGGCGCGCGATGCGTATGTATTTCAATTACGGCGTTTGACGCGAGCTGCCACGGTAAATCGTAATATCATCCGGGCTGTATCAAATCGAATTACGCGCGTTGAAGACGCTGATTTGATGCCATCGGCGCTAACGTCAAACGCGCCTCGCGTTGCGATATCGGAAGCAGGCGCCACGATTACGATTACGACGCGATAAGTGAGCGTCCGCCGGATATCGCGAGCGCGTCGTTCAAGGTTTCGCGCTGGTCGGCGCGACGATTTCAAATCTCATCGCGCTAATTGGCGGGGAAAACTCCGCGTCCCGCGGAGAGGCGCGATGAAATATTTATTCGGGAGCGGGCGAACAAGCTGAAAACGGACTCGCAAAGCGCCCGGCGTCGTCGCACCGTCGTGTGTCGCGCTGACGGAGCACGCGTAATTGCGTGCACCGACCCGCGTAATTAAGCCCGCCGAAGTACTCTTGATTATCGCGAGGATTAGCCTGATGAGTCCGACCGTTTCGTTTTGAGAGGGCCGAAGTCAAACGCGGTTACATCGATAGGTTCAACCGTTCCTTGAGCCCGAATGCAGGTAATCCCGACTTATTACGGTGCTATCCGCTAATTGACTGCCTATGTACACGTACGTACGATATTGTTAGCGCACGCTGAAAAAAAGCCCCTCTGGATTTAGTACACGCGTTTGACTTGAGCCCAATACCCAAAGACGTTAATCCCGGTTTAAGGTTAATTTAACATTAAATTTGAGTGAAAATGTTCTTTCACTAAAGTAAACCATGTTGTTTGACGGAAAAACCGTATTATTTGGAGAAAACAATATATTTCTTTTTAAACAAAAAATGATCTCGTTATATACTAAGTATTGTTCTACGCAGCAGAAGTTTTCGAATATTTTTCTAACCTGGTGTTGCTTTCAAATAATTTATCATTTGTGACGATCATTGTGATGTTTGAGTGAAAATACAAAAGAAATGTGTTGTTTGACGTAAAGATATTTATTGTTTGAGCTAAATAATCCTGTTTGTTGAATCAAACGTTCGTGTCTTTGTTCTATTTCAAAAGACAAATTTGTCTCAATCAAAGAAATTTCATCATATTCAAGGAAATCTTTTTCTCTGTGTAGAAAAAAAAATAATCGTCTCATTACGATCGAAATCGACTCGTTACTGAATGCAGCTTGTATTTTACGGTTTGGATATTATTCCCGAATTACTCATAAGGTTATTTGGGAAAGTAAGAGAGCGCCAGCAAACACCAAGTAACAATAACGTTACGACAATGTTATAATTTCCTATTCAACAGTGTAACGGTGTTATATAGCCAATGTTATAATTCCCAATTCAACAATATAAATGCAATATAACACAGCCTGTATTATACTGCATTTATATTGTTGAATTGAGAATTATAACATTGATGCAATGTTACTGTAACTTGGCGTTCGCCGAGAGCGGAAATACGGTAATCTCGAGAAAACGGTATGGAGAAGCTAATCGGCATCGGTCGATCGCGGTTTGCGTAGCAGATATTGGCAGAACATCGTATATTAAAATTGTTTCATTTCGCACCTTGGTTGCGCCAGCGGCATCTTAAAAACTTCACACACTGCCGCTGAAATGAAATTACCGAGACTTGTAATTAAATTTTATACACACACACACACACACATATCACGTTTCTCGTGCTCAATTTAAAAGTGAAAGGAGACGATGTAAATCGGCTCCGAGATGGTTTCACCATTTCTGTCGCACCCAGCGTCCTGTTGCACCTCGTTATTAGAACTTCGTGTACGATGCGTACGTGTGCGACCAAGATAAATTTTATCTGTGATAAAAAAGAAAAAAGAGCAGATCGCGATTTGCCGCCAGCGATGGAAGAATTACGCGACGAGATAATAATAATAATAATAATAATAATAATCTTTATCAATGAGGTGCCCCTTTAGCATACAGAAAGTGCAATTTCGCAGATGGACAGACAATGAAAATAACACAAGTATTTATAGACGCACACAGTGTGGAATGGGGAAGGCCTAAAAACGATCTCTCGGTCGTACGGGCGCCGCACGTACGATAGAGAGGAAATCTCGCGTCCGAGATAAATATCGTAAATATTCCGAGTGAATCGAATTATCCGTTTCACGGGGCGTAACTTTAGTGGGGACCCGGAACGCTATTTAATAACCCGCCTCGCCTCGCCCCTCCGCTCCGATGCAAATCCGAAATTAGTGAATCGGCCGTAAATCACGTTAATTCCGGAAGAAACGACCGGGTTCTTACTGCGTTTCTCGGTCACGTCGGCAATATCCTCGTTTATCGCGCGAATTAGCCGGATGAAACTGACCGTTTCGAAGCTCGTGTCGAACGTAGTCACGTAGATCGCGTTCGCTCGCTCGCTCGCTCGTGTGCTCGCTTTCGTATATCCCGGCGCAAAAAGCAGGCTAGGTGCTGGGCGCTAGCCGGGGTGATACCAGCTAGCAGGGAGCATGTTGAAAGCATTAGGAAGTTTCTTGCAGGCCCTCGTCGGGAGAAATTAGAGGCAATCATTCTCGGCTTAACCGATGCACGCTTCGAACGGTTTTGCCTGCGCTCCACCTCGCCGAGAAGGATACGAGAGCTCGTCCTTCTAATAACGGCGGTCCTACCGACTTGCACCGTGTCGGTCGGCGAGACACTACGATTGTTTTGCGAATGCAAGCTCGCACGATGCGCCGTTTCCGTAAAATGTAAGATGTACCGGCGGTGAGGTCAGTTTCTTCAAATCGACGCGCGCTTAGCGAGACGGTACGTACATGCGAACAATCACGAGTAGGATGGCCAATTCTATAGCTAATTATGGGATATATCAGTCTTTAAAAATCAGGTCACAATAAAAAAAATCGGGATTTTTAATAAAAGATAAATAAACCAGATAAACGTAGATAAGTCAAATATTGATTCACTATTATGTTAAGATGTTAAACAATCAACTGAACATAGTTTTCTATAGTGGTTTAATATAAGTAATCGCTAGTTCATGTATAAAAACGGACTGATAACATTCTTAAAATCAAATCAAAGAATAATCAATGGAACGTGACTTTCTATGTTATGTTTTAATATAAATGATCATTATGCATAAAATTAGACTGATATTTTTGAAATAAAATTAAAAGGACAATTAACGGAACTTAAAATATTTTTAATAATTTCAATAAGAGAAATTAAAATTTGTTTAAATAAGTAGAAATTAAAATAATCTTTTCCTTAATGAATTACTAAATGTATTACTAACTATAAAAGTAAATACGTGGAATACTTCAAAGCTTGGAATTATATTTTTTTTGACTTGGCACATTTAAGCATATTTGCATTCTTCAGGACACGATGGGATTTTTCACAAGTAAATGGATAATTAACTTGTAATTTTGCTTTGGCATTTTCTATAATCAAAAGCCAAAAGGTTGTTTGCTTACAGGGAGTGTTAGCGTCGGACGTCTTTAGGTGCTGTTTGTACACGGCAAGGACCTTTCATTTGATGTATATTGGCCTCGCTCGTTTAAAAGGGGGTTGATAATGAATTTCATTGTCATAATTTATTGTCACATCTTATATTACTTATTTTTCGTTAAGTGAAAAATCGGTACAAATAGCGTTCTACTTAAGACACTTCTAACGAGAATTGAAAATCGGGATGTCCCGTGAAAATCGGGACAGTTGGTCACCCTGGTTACGACTAGAAGATTATCTCTCTCAGGAAGTTCTCTGAATAACGAAGGGAGACATTTTCCGTAGAAATGTAAAGGGAATTGATATGATCGCGGGAAAAGATCGGGAAGATCCAAGGGACGGGTATGAGATGAGAGTTTCCGATATTAAATATGCATACGTGTGTTATTAGTGGTTAAAAATGAGAAAAGATCTCCGATCGTGAGACCGAATATTAATAATCTCTGCGATTTCAGTTTCAACGACTTACTCTTTTATCCTCCCCCGCCCCCGCCCATACGCGGTCCTATAATCTATTCAGAAGTGTCCCATTTGAATATCCTCTTTTCGTTATGTATACCGGATCTACTAACCATCCGATCTCCGATTCTCACTAATTAAACTATCAAGCTAATCTTAACGAGTTATGTGATACGATCTTACTTATAGAAATCTGCCTAGACTCCTCTTTGCATTTCTCCATAGCGTCATATAATACACGTTGCTCCAGATACTATTTTCAGAGAAATATTCCGGAGAATAACTTCATCTTAGAACGCTCGCGAAACGTGCACATTTTCGTACATCCGCCGCAATTTTGTTCCCTATATAGCTCGATGTATAATTATCACATCTCATATCTGTGTGTTTTCGAAATACGTGAGAATGAATAAGGTGTTCATACTTATTTCAGAGCGCACGATTGATAATAACATAATACAGACATCTCGTTACGTTCTTCGTCATATCTTTAACGTCGCTAATATTATTAAAACACTTGTTAAATTAATTAACGACAGCACGGAAATACGACGCGAGTCGTGTGAAATTTCCGGGACATTCGGGAGTGTATTTTACATTCACATTACTGCACAAACCGTAACCTTAAACGATTTTCCTAATGCGCTACTCAAGTTAATAAGTTATAAGTCATGATGCAATACCGTGATAATCTCCCTTTTCTGCGGTTGCGATATTTTCCCTTTTCCTCATTAAAATATCCACGACTTCCCTTTATTAGAGGCGTGCGAATCGTTCGAATTTAAATCGAATCGAATTATTATTGACTCGATATGAGTTCGTTTTCGAATCTAAAATGTTGGAATTGGAATATTTCGATAATCTTGAATCATCGGCGATTCTACGTTAAGTCTTCAAAGGTCTTTCATTGTGTTCCCTTTGATACTACAAATAGGAAGTTACTTCAGCTTTCTCTACTTGAGGATTTAATGAAAAATTAAAAATTTCCCTCCGGGAGGCCAGAATTCCCTTTGTAGCATCAAAAGCGGCACAATAGAAGACTTTTGAATATTTAACGTAGAACTAAATAGACCGTAGAATTGGAATCTCGACTTGGGCGAATCGAATCGAATCTTTGAAAATATATTCGACTCATTAGTGCTCCTTTGATGCTACAAATGGGAAATTATTTCCGCTTTCTCCACTTGAGAAGACTTAATATAAAACTAATGTAAAACTGAGTAAACTTAACGTAAGATTAAAAATTCGATTTGGAGACGCAGATACTCGATTCGTACATTTCCATCCTCCTTCGCGATCGGGCATTCGCGGGGGTCGAGAAATTCGCAATTCGCAAGTCCCCGAACGACCAGGCGAAGGCCTGTCGGGTTTATCGGGCATCGCACTGACCTCATCAACGAGGCGAACGTGCGCTCGTGACGTCTCGCCGCGGCGAGATGCTGGAGCAACGCGAAAACAAGTCTGGAAAACGCGGACGAGCCGGGAATAAACACGCCGCCCGGCTCATCACTCCGCGTGATGCGCATGCGCGCACGGTTGGCCGCTGACCGTGTGGTTAGATTTCGATCTATTTGTGTAGTTTTGTGAGAGAAATTAGATTAATTCCTTCAGAGACAGGAAAAATCGTACAAGAAAATTGTCATTTATTTCTTTTCTTTTCTTATATTATATTTTACTAATATTAAAAATAAAACAAAAACCGGCGTTCTGTAATATCACTAATTCAAACTAAGATTATATAATACCCATCATAGGTTAATTTCGGCTTAACTTCGAAAACATTCAGTTTTCCCCGTCACGATAATGTAATTTCTCTAATTGATTCACATTTCGCAGAAAAAAGAAAGCGCGGAAGTCTCAGCTTTCCAACGTTCCGAAGTTGACGTTTCTACAAGCCTTAGAAATGAAAATGTTAACTATTGTGTCGAGGCCGCTGCGCTCTCAATTGGCGTTGCGGACTATTTCAAGTCCGCCGTTCGAAGTCCGTTCAATAGTGCCAGTTATGTTTACGCGACGCACGAAGTGGGAGTAAGACCGCGTTACCTGCGTCGGCTGGCCGCAGACCACGTGGTTAGGATCCGCGTGATGCGCATGCGCGCGCGGCTGGCTGCTGACCGCGTAGGTTACCTGGCGAGGTGGACGATCGGATGTGACGGCGGAGATGGGGCGCTCGCCCGGTTACCTCTCTGGAAAGGTGGAAAGCGTGAAAGATCGCTTCACTGCGTGAAAGTACTTTCCATTTAAGCACGCGGCGGACTGACTATCCGCGTTCGGCGGCTCGGCGCGTTAATTGAATCAGGTGGACGGAATCGAGTTAACAATTTCGTCCGAGCCAGACAATTTCTACGAGAATATCCTCCCCCCCTCCCCCTCTCCCGGCAAATACCCGTAACCGACTCGCGTCATCGTCTCTTCTCCATCCGCTTTTGCTCACATTCGTCCTCCTCGTCACCCTCCTCTTCTTCGTCGTCGTCATCGTGGCTCGAACGTGGTATATACGGCGCGCAGTATGACCCG
>NW_014554609.1:435806-445703 GCF_001313825.1 Dinoponera quadriceps | reverse complement strand
CCCGTAGCCGTTACCCCCCCCCCCCCCTTCTGACGTATATCTTTTCCGTCTTAGCCCGGGCCTATTAAATAATCCGATAGCGTATTTTTAACGTACCGCCGCGGGGAAATGTATCGGAGACTTGGGAGAGAATGAAAGAGAGGAGTAGAGAGAGGAATAGAGAAGTGCGTCGTCCGCATGCGCGTCCACACGTACGTACGTACGTACCGCCGCGGAGAGTAACGAGCACTTACTCTGATGAAATTACATTTAGAATTCTGCTGAAACTCTTCCGAGCAGCGCGCGCGCGTACAATCGTACGCGGCGATCTGCCTCGCGTGGGAACGTGTGTACACTCCGTGGCAGCTTGAATCCTCCTTCCCCGCGATCCCCCCTTCTCTCCCCCCCGTCGACGTTTAGGTCTATCCGCCCCAGCAGCGCGCACCACCATCGCCGGCAACGACATCGCCACTGCTACTCGGCAGCGGCAACGGGTGACTTTATTTACTTTTAATTACGTGGCTCGCGAGATATTCTCGTTTCGAGCCGGGTTAGCCGGCGACGTCTCAAGGTTCCGCGATTCCCTCGCCACCGCTTAATGACTCCTATCGTCCGGGATCTAAGCGATACACCGTCTCGCTCGTCGGAATACCGAGGGGGTAAAATTATCGCGACCGCGCTGTTCTCCCACGTGTGACTCAATTAGAGCCGCATGAATAAACGATCGGACGAAGCGATCGCCGTTGTCGCGGCGGTTGTCGTCCGCGGCTCTTCCGTACTGATTGATAGGTGATTTCTGATTGGGTCTGACGGCGATACGTCTGGCGCGTTAAACCGAAGCTGAAAACGCGGTGGTATTACAACCGATATCACTCGGAAAGATAAGGCGGCGACGACTACGACGACTGCGAGAATACTCTCATTACCGTTTATCCCGGCGATTGTGGTGTCGTCTCGCTCTGTAATGGAAAAGTTAAAAGCTCCTCGCGCGTAATGTATCATTTATTTCGTCATTACGTACTGTTAAGCCGGAATTATCCCCCGTGCGACGAGCGGTAATTCGAGAAAGGGACTCGCGCGCCGTTACTTCCGTGCGTTTTCCCCCGCCGTAGAAAACGGGGATACCCGCGTTGTCGGTCTCTTTCTTTCAGAATTAATCTCTTATTACGCGATCTCGACGACGACGACGGTTCGACCTGGAGGTGTTCGCGCGATGCGCTCGCGATGCTATTCACCGCGACGCCTCGAGTCGAAATTTCAGACCTACTTTCGACCCGAATCTTCTAACATCTGTAGGTCCTGAAGGGTCCATGTAAGTTTAATTTACATGGAAACGCTACTTTAATGCTACTTGGTCTCTAAATGACAGAAAACGCGTGACAAAATGCGTATTCATTCATAGGTTTTACCCTGTTTCTCTAATCTTATTAGATAACATATTCGTTGTTGGTTATTTAAGGAAATAATTTTATATTTAATAGCAATATTTTCTTACATAAATGTCATGTGTGTTTACAAAATAATATTGAATTACTTCTTTTTGACAGTATTGTGTTCTATTGCAGTTGTTCATATGATTGTTAATAATGAAATGTATATAAGTATTTCTGTAAATCAGCAAGAACTTGAATAATGATGTTAAATTAATAATAATCGAAAATTTGTCTTGCAATATTTTTAAACTATAACATATTTCCAATAATTATATGATAAAATGTTTCTGTTTCATAAAAACCAATATATGTTGCTTGTCTTCCTTACAAATATTATATATTTTAACATGTTTAAATTTCTGTGTTTACAATTTTAATTAATTTTAACGGGACTTAAAAATGGTTTAAAAAAGAAGTTTTGACTTATATCGCAGAAAATTGAAAAGAATTTAGAAGTATTGCTATTATAGAATTTTAAGAACTGCAGGAAGAATTTCCAACTTAATATTATTATTCAAGTTCTCGTTAATTTACAGGAATACCTATATACGTTTCATTAATAATAATCATGCGAACACAAGCTGCAATGGAACACATTACTGTCAATAGGAATTATATAGGTTTCACAAGCTTCACATTATACAGGCTTCAGAGTATCAAAGTAAGCGTTAAATGGATTTCTCAAGTCGAAAGCAGGATCAAATTTTCGACTCGGGATCCCCCGTGCGACGAGCAATCCGAGTCGAAATTTTAATCCTACGTTAAGTCTAGTTTAATCCTACCAATTATGTCTTCAAAAATCTTCTATTGTGCTCTTTTGCTGCTACAAATGGGAAAGTTATTGCTGTCTTTTTCACTTGAAGACAATGTAGAACAAAAATTCTGACTCCGTAGGTCTCGATTCTCATTTGTATCATTAAAGGAGCGCTTCATGTGGGATGGTATTCTTCGCGACGCTTTAGGATTTCGCGAGCGATGTTCAGCGACGGAACGATGGCGATCTCGATGTCATATCTTACAGCGGCGCACGGTATGCGTGTACTTTTCCGAAATCGTGTCGCGAGAGAAGACCGTCTTGCGAAATTGTTGCGATTTACTCAAGGTTACGCATCGTCGGCGCTGACCGGTGGTCCATTGCATCCGGGAAGCTGGGCGCAACACACGACCCGGTTTCCTCTTCCTTAGTCAGCATTTCGTAATAAAACCTGGCCTTGCAGAACGCGCGCGCGCGACTACCGTGTGCTCGTGTGCAACAAAAGAAAAAGGCGAGGATAAATTTCCACGAGGTAAAGTCAAACATTCTTCGTCGGCGTCTCTGTGTACCGTGGCGCGTGTGTGTAACGAAAAAGCGGTCGAGTATCCCGCCCGTTAATATTTGTTTCGCAATTTTTATATTTTCGCTCGGTTACCCCTTTCGGAAGCTGGCGGTGGTCAGTCATTCGTGAAAATATCCTAAATACGACGTGTCGTTGCGACACATATCGCGTATCTCGAAAGCATCGAGCGTTATCGCGTTAACGATCGCGTTCACATCGTGTTAACGTGACAATCCGGCACTTTGATATCAACGGAACTTCCTAATGACGTCGTCTATTACGTAACGTGTGAGTCTCATTAGTAAATAATGAAGGATAATAGGTAGCTAAATACCGAAAAACGTTATCAGATCTCGATCCGAAGGAATCGATGAATTCGAAACCTAAAAGCGGCCAGTCGATGAGCAGGTTGAGAAATAACGCGTTACTTGTAGCGCTTTTATCGTTAGAAGTTACTTTTTTCCATTCACGGTTCAACAACATTCCTTTTTTTTTCATTAAGAGAGAATAATTAACCGGTTGGCCAATTAGTTTACCGCTTACGTTTTACTATTATTTTTATTATATTTTTACGAGTACAATCGTTGTTCTTGTTGTTACTTTGTGCACGTAAAATATAAATACATGAGATGGGCGGCGACGAATCCGTAAGAAGAGGTCTTAGCGGGAAAAGTAATGTAAATTAATAATAATCACTCAAAAATAAACACTCGTTGCTTCTCAAGTGGTAACGAGTTACTTTTTCAAATGGTTAACAGCAACGCAATTGTTTTTTTCACGGTGTAACGAGTAATGGTAACGAGTAACAGTAACTTTTAAAAAGTAACTTTCCCAGCGCCGGTCGACGGTAATTTATCGAAACGTCCGTCGAGCTATCGACTCATCTACCGAGCAGCAAACACGTGTAAAAAAGACGTCGCGTCGCGGTCCCGAGAATATCGTGGCGCGGAGCACCGGGAATTTTGGTGTCGTCCGAAGTTTCCGCACATAAATTGCGATGTAACTGTAAACATGATCCGTAAATTCAGATTAAAGTATCAGATTATCGCTTTAGGTTTGTATATTCTAGAAGAGCATGGAAGTAACTAGGATTAAGACCGAGTAAATAAAATTACAATCAGTCGAATTCTAGTTACTTCTGCTTCAGTCAGACTTACCGTCAGTTATATCTTCTTCTAGAATACATAAACTTACACGCCGAGAATTTTTCTCGAAGATACATTTTTTTCACGAACCGAAAGAATAGTAGTTTTGCTCGGTCAAATTATACTTAGAACGTCGAAACTATTTTAAGGCTATGTAGGAAAATTTAGGAAACAACATGAACGACACAATTACAACTGGCACATCGTTGCTCGGACTATGGTCTATGTCACAAATACAATGAGTAACTCGTCTCTTTGCTCATAGAAGCGCGTACGCTGCAGCACTAAGCGTTAAACCATAGTTGCCACCCGAGACAAAATTCTGGCATTAGAAATGACGCGCATTCCAAGCTGCAGCGTCAAAAATACATGTTTCAGTACGGGGTATCCTTTTATCTCTGTGATCTCTTTTTGTACGTATAATAAATTTATATATAATCAGGTTGAAAAATATATCTGACCAAGCCTATTTGCTCACTGCCATGTCTAAATTTTGGCTTCAGCATGAATATATCCTAGTCGCGCAAGTCTATACAGTGAAAAACACTTTGAACTTCTGTTAAGATCGATTCTCGTTTTTGTTTTAAATCGTTAACATACCTATGTATGGATCGAACATATTGCATTTATTATTCCTGTCTCAACAATTTTAACTTTTATATTAATATAATTTTATATCAATATATGTAAACGTTAAAATAACATATTGCGTACTTCAGTGTCGACTGACGTATTAATTTTTCAACGTGTTAGCTCTCTCGGCACAATATCTGTGTTACTTTTCCACGTATTCACCTTGTATTAAATGAACACACAAATTTGAGTGAAAATCCGAGACACGTGAAATGTGTTAAATTTAACACAACATTTTTTTACCGCAGTGTGTAGTAAGTTACGATCTATAAATTACGATTCGCACGCTATATTATTCAACCAAAATTTTCTACGCGCAAAGCAACATCCTGATTAGTTCTTCGGCCGATATTTACGACTTGTATTTACGGTTGCGGTAATTTATGTGCGAAAGCGGCCTTGCGACATCGAACGCGCATTGCGCGCGTTGGATGCACGCTCACTATTGTTGGCGTTAACGTCTACGCTGGAACAGATCGCGACGTTATCTCCGACGATGGAATTAATTATTGGAAAGCGCCGGACGGTCAATTATTCACGGTTTTAATTAGCGCCCGCGAATGTTTCTGCCGCTGCCGTTACCACCCCCCTCCCGCTACCATCACCGCTGCACCTACGTTCGGGCATCGCTCGATCCGCCGAATATAGTTTAATGTCATCGATGCGCGACACGATTGCATCCACGTTCGCTTCGTCGCGTATTTATTCCCGCGCGCTCCTTCATTAATCCGGTGCGCGTCCTCGAATATGCGTATTATTCGTCGCACGCCGCGTTGTCTCGAAATTAAAGCAACAATCGCCGGCGCCGAATCGTTCGCAGGCACGCGAACGCCGCTTCTCCCCTCCCCTCCACCCGCAAAATTAACCGCGTCGAGAGCCGCGCGTCGTTATTCCCGACAGGAAGTATCCTTCGCGCGTGTACGATCCCCGAATCCTCTGGGCGCGAAAAAACCTCGGAAAAAAAATATACGCGAAATATCCCCCCGGTCAAAAGGCAGGCAACATTGGGCAGCAAGTCGCGCTGACGCGAATCGACTGTTATCGCGTGGCCGTAATGGCGGAACAAAACTTTTTAACGGTTCGGCCGTTCACTGAATCCGGACGATCACTGGGATTCCGCGCGAAATCCATATTTGACATGTTTTACCGGCAAAAAGCGGAAATATCAGCGGGTTGCACGCGCACGCGAGAGGACGTTCGGCGATTCGATTGGTATTCCACTCCACGACATCGGGCGCAAAAAACATTGGGTATTTTTTTTTATTCTTCCTCAAATAAATCGAACGGGGCGAGCTTTTATTCCCCTCTCTCCCTCCCCCCTCTTTTTATCCCGGTCTCTCTTTGTTATTCTCTCTCTCTCTCTCGCCGCGAGAGCGCCGTGAAAAATCAGCGCTCGCGCCGCATCAACTTCGACGTCGTGATTTTTCCACGGCCGCGGATCGCCCGGCGCTCGTGAGACCATATAATTACGCGAAACGAGATACAATTACGCGGCGGAAAAAGAAATGAAACAGCACCAACGGAAGCGGCGACGGGTGACCGTCATATTTGAAGCGAGCGGAGCAGCTTATTGCGCGGCCTTTCCACCCTTCCGCCGTGGAGCGGCAACAGCGGCAGCGGTAGCAACACATGGGGAAATAAAATTGCATCGGCATCTTTGAATGCGGGCCGAGACGACCGTACTTTCCGGCGGGGGAAAACAAAATAATAAAGGCGAAAAACAAACAAGTCGCCTCGCGAAATCGCCGATAACCCCCCCCCCCNCCCCCCCCCCGGTCGTATTACAGTATCGTACTACTGCTACTGCACTATTACCGCTGGTACCGTTGCTGCTACCGCTCGGACACGGGCCCTTACGACGCCGAGGTGGGTTCATTCGTTGAAATTTATTCCCGCTCTTAATCGTTCGAGTACACTGTAACTTCCTCGGTAGCTCCGATGGGATTTTTCGGAGCTGGTAAACCGGCGCGGCGGAAAGCGATAAATGTCCTTTTGTGTTCGGGGGAAAGAATCGGTTGTTTAAGTAGCGAGAACGCTGCTTCCACGGGGTCGCCGTCGCGAATGTCCGTAATTAGCGAACGACACGCGAGCTCAAAAGCGGATGTTACACACAAGGGGGAGGTTGCTCGGCCAAGCTCTCAATAATAGTTCCATCGAGTTAGCCGTTGGCGAGCGTTCCGTGAAGTTGCCTATAAACAACAATCTTCGAGTTCTGACGAGTTGCTGAACGAACAGCACGATAGTGCGAAAGGAGGAGTGTTATTTGACAGTGTCGAGGGGAAAGGTTGCGCTCTAACGCGGAAATGCTTTTTTTTTTTGAAGATACCGCGAGATCCGACGCGCATCTCCGCTGATTGTTTCAGCAACTTGAGCAATGGCCGAGACCGAAATTCATTGTAACCGAATCTCCGATGTTTGCAGCGCGCAGTCTGCGCCAGAACAGTCACAATAGGTGACATTATCAAGCACGGGATTTGTAGGTGGGAGCGCTCGCTCGAGTTAGAGAGAGGGCGGCGGTGGCGAGGGGGTCTGGCTGCCTATCTACCTCGCTTCAGATCGGATATTTGCTAGTTAAGTGACGGTATTGACGCGTGCGACAAGCAAATACCAATATGCCGCCGTCGGGCATCGTACATATCTACCAACTAGACGACGATCAAACAATTACACTCGTTCGGCCGCTGGAGGCCGGATTGTCAGGAAAATCTGGCGATTTTGCGTAGCTGCACGTTTTTCGGCGCCCACCGTGTTTTACCTTTTTCGCCCGAACGCGCGGGGTTGCGAAAAGGGATACACGACGAGGCGACGGTTGTCTTACGCTTCGTACTACGCTGGAATAAAGTGAGTGTCCCGATTCATGATAAAGTAATCTCGTCGCACAAATAGATGAATCAACTTTTATATTAATACACGCGTTAAGTACATAACACTTATTTTGTTCGAAAGTTCAAGTATTTGAGATTCTAATTGTATCGTAGATTTTTTTTTTCTTAATTTGCGATAAAATTTTAATTAATTTAATATGTGTTCTCAAAAGTGAGCGGAAGTTACCATTTAGTGATATGTAACTTTGATTTTGTCCCTATTTGTGTGTGACACATGTACATACGCGTATATTATTGACAGGTGACGAACGTACGGATAGCCTTATCGCTGACAGGAAGAAATCACTCAATCAATCAATGTCACAAATTAGTACAGAATCATGAACGTCTCTATTATTGACTTAAACATGATAGTTCGTAGACTAAAAATTCACATTTGTACTGTTTGATAAATTTCAGAGGAATGAGTTATAATTTTGATACTACTCTTTAACTTTATAATAAATCAAATTTACAGCTCTTATTTTCTCTTTACAAATATAAACGTCCATATCATATTATATCATATTTATTTAGATATTGAGTAATAGAGACAAATAAATATTCCAGATTAGTGACATATGTGTATTAACCGCAAAAAATATGTGTATTGTCTATCTTGTTAAGAAGAACAGACGCGATTGTCACTAATTGAGATGTGCATCTTACTCTCTCGTTTATTTGCGCGACAGTATTTTCGTTTCGTTCGGAGCAGAACGTGTTTTTTTTTACTGAAGACTGATAACGCGCTGAGGCAACGCGCTCGAGGAGGAAGGGGAGCGAGGGGATTGTTAATAAAGCTTCGCTTCTCGAAAATTGGGCGAGCCGCGCGCTTTTCCGTAAAAACTTCTCGAACGACGCCGGCTACGCGACTTTATGAATCTCGTAAGAAAGTTCGTTAAGCCACTTCCGATTACGCGTTATCCGCGAGATCCGATGAAAATACACTCGAGGATATTAATAAATAACGCCGCACGGCTTACATCGGTTGTGTCCGTCGTTCGCGAGATCGTGCGATAAATTACGTCGAGTTTAAATGCAATAAACTGCGTTTGAACTTTATCGTGCGTTATCGTTACATAATTCCGTGTCACAACGCAATGTATCGATATACACGGGACGTCAAAGCTGCGACTTTAATATCAATTACCTGCTAATATCCTGTGCCTGCGCGTATGGCGTTTCGATAATCGTGGAGATGCGTTTAATTATAGTTTAATATCGGTCGCACTGAGAGAAACTATATTTATTTTCGGCCTTGATGATTACAGTTACAAAAATCGAATATTTCCCTTTCAGTGCGTTAATGACGAAACCGTCGGAATCAAGAACGCAAGAGTTCGCGCGCGTCAATTACGGGAAAAAAGAGAGAGAGAGAGAGAGAGAGAGAGAGAGAGAGAGAGAGAGAGAGAAAGGAGGGTGGGGGACGGGGGAGAAAGAAAAAATAAACTTTGTTATGCTATAGGATAAATCTTGCAAGAGCAACAATTTAGATTTAGATTTACATGATAAAGATACAGACAGTCGTCGCATAAAAGAAAGAAAAATATAAGAAAAAGGAAAGAAAATGCCAATGAAGTATCGCAAATTAATTGGTGATATGACGATGCATCTCGTAAATGATTTAAAATGATGTGTCGTAGATAATGATGATGTAACAGTGAACTAAAACGCAGAATAAGATGAGAATAAGGAGAGAGAGAGGGGGAGAAGGGAGGGGGTGGGAGGGGGAGAAGATCGCAAAATTTCCTTATTCGACGTGGGATTGGCATTTTTCGAGTCCGCGTTCGTTCCGCTTTATCCGTCATTCTCTCGCTCGTTGAGGTATAATCGACCGCGGGATCACGGCATTATTTCTAAAGTTGTCGTAAACTCGATCCGCCATTCGCCGCGGATCCTTTCCTTACGCGAATTACTTGGGCCGAAGTTTACAAACATTATTTAAAGTTTTCGAAGAACGTTCGCGAAAGAAAGAGAGAGAGAGAGAGAGAGAGAGAGTAGTCTCTCTACCACGTCCACCCCCTTCCCACTCTCTTTCCCATCTCACCCTTTCATCGCTCTCACGGGCGCCCTTTCTCCCCCCCCCCCCCCCTTCCTTCCACCCCCTCTACCCTGTCCCTGAGAATTTCTCGAGCGGTCTTCACCGACGCTAATTCTTTATCCGGAAAATTAATTCAATCCCGCGCGCCGCCGACCGATGTTCGCATTCGTCTTGCGACCCGCACACCGAGAAACGGGGGAATATCGGCGAGAGAGGCGCGAACTCTCCGCCGCGAGCGACGCTAGTTTGTCAGACGACGGTCTCACCGATTTCCTCCAACTTGCCGCCGTGGGAAACTATAGGCGCGCTCGCGCTGCGTGTGGCTGCATTAATTACCACACAATCGACTCGCGCGCGGGAGCTGCGCCGCGATATCATTGACAGATCGTCGCTGTGAGAGGCGAGACCGCGTCGGCGAAGAAGAAGCGTCGTTTCCATTTGCCGGGACCGGGCTTCACTTCTCCTTTCCCCCCCCCCCCCCCCCCC
>NW_014554609.1:386824-435778 GCF_001313825.1 Dinoponera quadriceps | reverse complement strand
CCCTCCTCTTTCTCTCTTCCCACCTCGGTCCGTGTCTTTTTCACCCCGTGATAAACCGGCGAACTTGCCGGCTGCTGACTTTTCTTCAGCGCCAGACAACGAGAGGCGGTGCCGCTCGTTTGCCGTCGATTCTATTCCTGCTTCCTCCCCTCCCTCCTCCCGCTCTTCCTGCCATCTCCTCCCCCGCGATAATAAAGGAAACGGAGGTCGGAGGTACTGTCGGAGGTAACGGGGAAACGTCTTCGACGGCTTTCATTAGCGCTCCGTCGATTAGATTTGCAACGAAAGTACGTTAATTTAAAGATATCTTAAATACGCCCCAGCCCGGCCCGCTCGGCGCCCCTCGTCCAAGATACCCACCTGAAACTCGGCCAGCAGTTAAAATCTGTTAAATGATCGCCTTTCGCGAACGCGCGTTCACCTCGCCGCTCCGCAGTCACGAACTATCGGACTCTTAATGAGCCCGATAGATTTTTATTCTCTCGCTTTTCTTCACTCCGCGAACGTTATCTCGGCGCATCGCCGTTTAATACCGCCCGCCCCCTCCCGCTCGTTACGTCTTCCGTCTGAGAGAAAAGGGAGAGAGAATGAAAGACAGAGAGAGAGAGAGAGAGAGAGAGAGAGAGATGTATATATCTACAACGAATTGTTTCGATCGCGCGAAACGCGCGATAATTTTAGCACGCTCGCGTTTTCGCCGAGATCCCTGATAACTACTCGAGCAAAAATTAATCGGGGCAGGTCCCAAGTCTGTAATGTCCCAAACAGGCCTGCCCTCGTTGGGCCTAGATGTGGCCAAGAAAGGCAAATTCTGAATGAAATTTCGTGAATTGGGATAGGGACTGACGTGGATGCTGTTAACAAGACTTGTGTTCATAGCAATTAGGATCTAATTAGTCAATTCCTGAATAGTTCCAAGTGAAGTCTTAAAAAGACTTGAGTGAAATCCACTATAATAAGGTCGAAATAAGACCGAATTAACTAACTTTAACTAACTTAATTTTGATATTCAGAAATAGTGTTTAGAGATGCTGATACAAACAAGCTGCAAGTCTGCATTTGAATTTTCTTCAGAGTCCTGGAAGTAACGCGTTATTTATAACGACGTTACTGTTACTTCTTTTCAGTGATAATTTAATAACGGCATTACATTGTTTCACTAGTAACAGTAACGCAGTTATATTTTTCAGTCAACGGTAACGAATATAATCGTTATTTGTAAATGACGAATAACGGTGATGAATTATTTTTCACAAATGACTCACCTAACTCTGATTTTCTTATAAATTAATAGCTTAACGAGATATAGTCTAGGTCAGATAGGACCTCAAGATAGGACCTAGTTAGATTTACCGATCTGACCTTAATTTGTACGAGCGCACTGAGAAACCCCGTTTAGTTGAATGAACCAAATTTTGGTTTGGATATGGGCAAACAGATATTTTAGTTACAAGACCCAAGATCTGGTCGTCTGAGTCAAAAGTTAGTTCAACTAAGCAAACCTTGCTTCAGAAAACTGAACCTTGATTCTTACAACCCAAACCATTCGTTCGCTTATATCCGAACGAGAATTTTATCGATTCAACTAAAAATAAGTTTCTCAGTGCGTTACATTTCTATGTAGGGTCTGGTTTCGCGAGGAAAAATACAAGTGAGGAGAAATTGCGCAGGGACCTTTCCAGTGCCCGTTTGAAATTTCAAGCCCGAGCAATGTCTCGCGATCAGGACAGCTGACGAGTGTGCGGCTCGGTGGTCGGCCGATCGCGCGACGCGTCCAAGTTTATAATCCACTGACCATGAATCCGCCATGAAGATCGCGAGGGATACATCCCGCAAAGGTCTCGGCGCGGGTCTCTCGAATTATACGAGCGGGTCGGGTACGCGAGGGGGGAGAGTGCTTTGATCCTCGGTCAAAGGCCAACGTCTCCGAAGGGAGCGCGATGTTACGTGGCTCCCTTGGCCCATTGTGGCTCCCATTGTTGCGCAAACTGCATTACAACCGGAAGTGGCCGCGACCTCCCTTCCGTGGCTCGTAACTCAGTGTCTCGCGGGCTGCTGCCGGGCGTTGCACAATGCAACAGCAACAGCGCTACCCGCAACACCGACGTCAGACGTCGTCCGCCACGGCGACGACGACGACGACGACGACGGCGCCCGACACCCGACGCGCCGTAACGTTCATCGCATTAACGGGACGTTGCACGTCGTATCAGTTTGCAGCGGCGAGAGACCTGCGTCGCGAGCCGCCCTTCGAGACGTCGACCGGGCCCTTTCCGCGCGTGCCGCGTCGCCGGGAGGGAATTAATCGCGCGCGGCACGATGATCGTCGGCAGACGGCAGCGGAAATTAATCTTTTCGCTACCACGCGCCACTACGGCGGCGGCTTCCCCGCTAAACCATTCTTTCGGACGAAACGTCACTGCAGTGGCTCTCTCTTTTGCAACTCGCGTTGAAAGCCGGTGGGTAACTCGTCGTTGCTAAGCAGCAGTCTGTGCGCTCGTCTCTTTCGATGTCGCAAAGTACAAATTTTAATCAATCTCATCAAAGTATTAACTATTATTTTTTTACACAAAAACATGTAGAATAAGTCACACACGGAGAGGAAGGAGATTGGTTGAATCAACGTGACGATGAACGAACTAAACGCGTTTTCGTTGAAAGAAACGGAATTTCCGGTTCTTGCAAAGGATCCCTTTAAAGTGAATTTTAATCATGAATTCAGACGGATAAAAATGTTACCATCGTATTCCAGCGAGCCCGAAAAACGTAATATTATATGTATGTAATTTATATTGTACTGTTTAAGCTGAAATCGACACATTTTATTCATTGTCCTTTGATCTTCAGAACCTGAAATTCTGTTTCCTTCAATCAAAATGGTTCGTTCATCGTCACGTTGATTCGACCAATCTTTCCTCTCTGTGCGCACACTGAGAAGAAAATACCTGTTACTGCAATCGTATGTAATGAGAGAAATAATTATACCGATTTTTTCATGTTTACTTATCGAATGTTTCGTTTGTTACGAGATATCGCCTTTCAAAGATAATTATATTATCGGAAAACTATTTCTGTAGTGAATGCTATTCTAGTGTTGACGATAATAAATCTGGTATGTATATTACCGCTGCAATCTTTTCATTGGAGCAACAAAACTATATGGCTAGCGCCAAGTGTAAATGCAATGCCAATGGGATTAACTATTTTCTTCTCTCAGTGTGCAGTGTAAAGCAACAAACACCAATCACGCCGTTATTTTATCTATCATGCGCGCCCAGCCAGACGGAACTGTGCATTTGGCTCATGAAAGCCATAACGAAAGGGTTCATTTCTCGCGACCCGGTGAGTATAACGCATTTATGCGAAGACGATTGCGAAGACGTTACGGAGGCGAGTATGGCGTTTTTCTTCACGAAAACACCGCTGCTAGATTATACAGTTCGCGACCGAGCGCGAACTATTTCGACGGGAAAGATCGGNGGGGGGGGGGGGGGGATGAGGGAAAGATGAAGGGAAGAATTTGAATCTCGCCGGGGCTTACTTATTGAGGCGAATGACGAATTAATCCCGCCGGGGATAAATTTAGATTGGCTCGTCTCTGCGGAAAGGTGGTTGAAAATTTTAATTCCTCCCTCGCTGAGCGCCGCGCTGGAGCAGACGGCGCGCCGTCGACGGCGCCCCTGTTTACGGTATGTTTAAAGATGTATTGTCCGGTTAATGAGTTATTAATGAGGATGCTGTGTGATCCGATAATCATCCGCCTGTCTTCACTGAGTTCAGGCACATTCTCACTCGCGTATTCTTGTTGCGCAAGCCGTCTTTCGTTTTTAATAGATGATCGCGTGTGTGTGCCCGTTTTGTCGATAATCACTCTGTTTTCGCAAAGTTAAAGCAATCGTTGCGACAGATCGGTCGAAGCTGTTTGCGCGAATAATTTGAAAATACATAAACCACTTAAGGCATTATCAGATCCTGCCGCGCTGGGAGAAATCATAGTTATTTTCGGCCTCAATCATAGCTTTTCTCGACTTTAATTACACAGATACGAGGGTGAGTCGATAATTATCTGCTATTCTATTTATAAAGTTTATTATAAGAACGGTGGGAAATTTACGAGGACTTTATATTTTTCCACACAGAGTTCCATCGATTTTCCATACGCGATATTAGTCGCAACGTGTCACGAGTTTCTTTATTCCCTCGGGAAAAAAAATGTATTGTCCGCACAGCATCAATGCGGATGATTACTGACTCACCCTCGTAATAATAGCAACATGTATGTTGAGGTTATTGTCACTGACGTTACAATGAACGCTTACTAGGAAAATGGTTCTCCGGACTATTATTCCTTTACTACAGTGTATAGTTGTGATATTATAGTCAACAGATACAAATACTTTTCTCTCGGCGCGTTAATGAATTATTACGCGAACGGGGTACCAGCCGGTCCTTAAGAGCAGCTACGAGACGCGAGGTTTCTCACATGTCGATCGGAGAATTTACATACATATCTCAGGTTCGAGCCGCGCCGTTTCCGCGACCAAACGCGTGGATATTCTTTCCGTCCGTAAAACTCCTCCTCTCTCTCACTCTCCTATCATGCCTGTCCGACACCCTCCGCCAGTCATCACCCACGAGAGGAGAGACTGAGAGGGACCGGTCCTCGGGCAACAATAGGGATCTCGTGGGGTAAGGATCTATTAATAATTCCGGGGCGACGTCGTTACGCTGTAAGCGCGCTGCTGTGCGGCCCGGGGGGAAGAGAGAGAGAGAGACTAGAAGGGTGGAATAAGGGCGGAAGCGGGGTAGCTAAGCGATTCGTTCTACTCTCCGGAGGCCGACCTCTCAATTAGCCTGCTTTCCTGCAAACTACGACTCCCCTGCGATGTAGCGATGCCGGCAGGCCGCCGCTGCCACTGCTGCTTCTCCCTGGACCTGGCAGCGTGTTTTCAGGATATCCCGATTCTCTCTCCCTCTTCCTCGTCCCTGCCACTTTCTCGCTCGCTCATTCTCTCCCACTCTTTCTCTCTCTCTCTCTCTCACACACACACACACACACACACACACATACACTCGATTCAACTGGTAAAACGGCGGCGGGAAACCCGAGGTGCTTCCATAATTCGTCGGCGCCGGGCGGAAGTCCGTGATTGCGATGCCGAATAAACTCGGTTTCCGGCGAATTCGATAAAACGCGTTTGAAGGCGGGCTGTGTTTGCTTTTTTGTCGTATCGCTACATATGTACATGGTCGTGCATTGAGCGCGTGCGCCCAACTTTTAGAGTCGTTGAATGTTTGATGCTCTCACGGTATAATATTGAATTTTAAAACTGAGTTTATATGTACGCACGCGCGCGCACACACACACACACACACACACACACACACACACACACACACACACACACACAGAGAGAGAGAGAGAGAGAGGGTGAACGCATTTAACGTTATCATTTCGCGAGCAACCCCCTTTTATTATTTTCGTCGTGTCGGAGAGTGACATTACGCGATTTCGCGGAATGCTGCGAAACGGTTTTTATTGTTCTTCTGTACATATATCATTTTTTTTTTTCATATTTTCAACGACCGAAATCATTGTTCCAACCAATTTTTCGCACGCGGCGTCGTTCGCGCGCGTTGTTTACGCAAAAATTGATTCCCGATAAATATTTATTGGCGAATAATGTATGCGTCGCGCTGTTTAATCGGACGGTGTAACTATCATTGGATTTGTTTAAATGTATCGCTCTCGCGATGTATTTTGCCCGGAAAACACGGGGCGGAAAATGCGCCGTCGCAGCAAATAATGGAGGGATCTTTTTTGCCGCATGCATGTGACGTCAAAATTCTGCCTCGTGCAACATGTGTTATTTCCCGTGAAAATTTCATCTAAGTTATTTTTTCGACACACAGTAAGAGAGAGAGAGAGAGAGAGAGAGAGAGAGAGAGAGAAAGTTGGGAAAATAGGAAACCTTATTCGATGTTTCATCAGTATGAATAGTTCACTCCGCTAATTCCAAAAGCGTTCCTGCCAGATGTATTTGCGTGAAACCGCGGAAGCGAAAAATTCTACGCGGTGTGACTCGCGCGCGCGCGCGCGATACAAAAGAGCGTAACGGATGCCAAATTTTCGTAGCTTATTTTATAAATACAGAACTATGAAACTGAAAGAGAGAAAAACGCGGGAACGAGAAAACCATGGCGAGCCGTACAAAGCGGAGTACTGAATAGCGGAAACCGCGTAAGGGATGTAACAGATTCAAAATCCGAAATTTCCCCGTACGATCTCTCTCTCTCTCCCTCTCTCTCTTTCTCTCTCGGCCATCGGGTGTTCGTAGACGGCTCGTGAGATCTCGGCCGAAGTGGAACGTGTTACCGTACCTCATCGCAACTAACCATCGAGTCCGGCTAAGCCCATATCATCCACCTGAATCCACTCTCGCGCGGGGCGCGTTGGTCTCCACCTATTATTTTTCATCCCGCGAATCGAAGCTTCGGGATCCAGACAGCGCGCGAGGGGGGGGGGGTGCGGACCCACGGGTTAATCCACTCTTTCGTCGAATTTTACGAGGGGGCCGTGTCGTAGCACAGGAAGCAGCCCCGTCGAACCGGGTCGCTCGTAAACGTCCTAATTAATTTTACGCGGTTCGGCTTTACGGAGGTTTAACACTGCGACTCGATGGCTGCCGGGAATTCGCCCGGCCAGCTTTTCGCGATACCCTCTCGCCACCTCCTCCCCCTCCCTGCCGACCCAGCCTTGCTACCTAGGCTACCTACGTACGTACCCACCCAGCCATCCACCGCCCTCGGGAATCTTCAGCCGAAGAACCGCACCAAGTTTAATCCCTGCGGTATGGAGCCGACGAGAACTTTCACGAGGCGGCTTCTCGTGCAGCGAGTTGAGCTGCAAGACAAAGCGCGAGCCGGTCCAATGAATTCCCTTTCGCTCTCCGCAGCCGGCCGGTTTTGTCGACCGTGGAAATTATTTGCCAACAGGTCGGTGCGGCTGACAAGAAAAATCGAGAACACTTGCTCGATATGATGCAACACCGGGGGGGATTAAATTCCCCCGGTGGGGTGTAAAGTATTTCACTACGGTTTTCTATACGCGTGTCAGATGAACGGATATAATGGAATTTAATCCGACACGCGTCTGAAAGCTCGCCCGCGTGACAGGCGTTTATTAGCGCTTTGTTTTAATCGTAATTGTTTCGCAAACGACACGGCGATCGAAAGCGGAAACGTCATTTCTTCTGATACGCGCGAACACGAATCTCGTGAGAGCTTTGAAATCGAACGAAGCGAGTGCGCGAAGGTTCCTAAGCATCACCCCTTCCACTTCCTCCCTCCGAAGAAATATCATTAAGGGGTTGGTGGAGTGATCGGTGACATTACGGGTCCCACCATTCTCCGAAATGACTTGATCAAATTTAAAACCCCTTTTACACGCAAAAGTATACATACTTGAGAGCAAATATATAGATGAGAACGCTGAGATGACAGCGTTTTCTCGTTCGACCGTCGCTCCGACGCCCCCTTAAAAACCGTAAAAACCAAACTTCTCGCCGGTTGCGCCGAGCGCGTCGCCGAGCGCCGAGCTTCCGTGGCGCGCAGCTTGCGGTGGCGGGGGGAACTCCGTCTCTTTAAAAGCGATCTTCTCTCTATTCCGGATACGCCGGCGAAATAAAAGCAAGTAGGCCCGCGGAACGGAAGACGGGAGCGTCGTTGACGACGCGCGGCGGAATCTCCGCCGCGAAAATTCAAAGGTATAAAGTGTCGACGAAGCGTCGCGGGGACGCCATCGCGCCGACCCTTGTAAAGACGTTGAATTTTATGAAACGTCGGGGGGATTCGGCGAAAATATGTAAATATGCAATAAAGCGTAAGCCAGGCTCTGCCGCCCTGTCGCCACCACTTTCGCTGCAGCACGGGCCAACCCTCTCGTCATCTCCCTCTCTTTATTTCTCTCTGTCTATCCCTTTCTCTCTGCGACGAAACGCGAAATCCCGGCGCGTAGCGGGCGAGCGCTTACGGTCTCGCCCGGTCTCCGCCGATTTCAGCGCGAATCCGAAGACAAAGACGGCCCCGGTCGCGGATTTTATGGACTGCTGCTCGGCTTTTCGTGCCAGCGCCATTCGCCGACGACGACGAGAACGACGACGGTCTGCGAAATTGTTCGCGTATCGTACCTAAAAAACGACGTCGCTTTTCGCCCTCCGGAGAGAAGAACCCGGTGCCCGCCACTACCGCGTGTAATGGTAAATCCGCGGACCGGTCGTATAGTGTTATTCAGCGGGCAGGACCCGACGACACGCCTCGATCTCGAGGACTGGCGGATCCCGGGCTTTTCGTGACGCTGGGTCGCTCCCAGCCTTGGAAGCGGCGTAACTTAGGGGCGCGCGCACGAGCTGCGTTTGAAAGGATCTCTCTCTCTCTCTCTCTTTCTTGCGTCGAGTAATTTCTTTCGATTTACGAGCGATGAGTTTTTCCCAGCCCTGGCTGTGAATCGCGGCCGAGTTCGCGCCGTTAAAACTTCCCGCACGGTGTGGGAACGTTCCCCGCAAACAATAGATTCTTCACGGCGCGAGAGGCTGCCGCGAGAAACCGACGGGGAGAGCCGTTTCTCCCCGCTTTCCCGCCGGCGAGACGGTGGAAAATGAAGGAACTGATTAACGCGGCTGCTAATTTGTGTCCTAGCATGGCACTGCCCTTTAACTTAATACGACACGGAGTAGACGTGAAGAGCACAGCCGCGGGGTGGCGGTGAGGCGAATGGAACGGGGCTCGGGGAAGGAGGCACAATGAGCGTAGACAATGGTGAGGCTGATACGCTTAGTGGAAGCAAACGGGTTTGCCAAGTTGAAGAGACCTCCCCCGTAGGAGCGTTCAAGGGGAGCAGGAGGGTGCTCAGGACACTTAACTACCCCTAAATAACGGACCTACCGGCGCACCTCGGCCGTAATACGTGAATCCGTCCGAGCGCACGAAAGCGGGCGCGCCGTAACGCGAAGAAACTACGTCCGCATTTACCGCGAAGTAATTTAAACGCGCGCACACAGCACACTCACGCACACATGTGCGTCTCGCTCGTTTGCGAGAGGTGTGTAACGCGTATTGGATTTTAATTATCGCAGCGATCGGCGCTCGTCGCGATAAAATCACCGTTGAATTCGCGACTTTTCTCAGCGCCAGATGACAGATAAGAGAGATGAGAGAAAACAACACACTTGGATTTGCAATGTATGACAACTAGATTTTAGCTGCGAGAGCTTCCCTTTTGTGCGATTATCAGCAATTCCAACATAATCTGGGACTCTTATCCCACCGTTAATAGACGGTTGGCTGCGGACTTTATGTTCCCGCATAATATCTCGGTTAGATGCAACGACTACACTCAGAGAAAAAAGTGGTTTGATCGACAAAATCAACGAAATCAACTTTATAAAAAAGAAATATGGTTTTCGCCGAACAAGTTACGCGTGGATGCAACAGCATGTTACATTGATATAATTGATAACTCATTGCAGCTGTTGTATAATTGTTCAATGTACTAAACGTTGTGTTTGAAAAAATTTCGTTCGTCCGAGTAAAATTTCGTTCATTCTACCACGGTTTTTCTCATCCACTGGCGTGAGTTGATCTTGATATTCCGGCTGGGTTCTAAAGAAAATGCCCGTCTTCTACTGTATCCCGTCATCGGACACTTTATGATAGGTTCGGCGTGATAAATCGACTTTGCATGTTAGCTAATGATATGTCGGAGCCAATAGACCTTTTCAATATATCTCACGACTCCCCTCGACTTAAGTTAACGAAAACCTCATTGTGAGACCATTTGAATTCGCCCTTTCTTTCACAGAGTACACACAAGTATTATTAATCTATATATTTTTGTTCCAACGGGAATATTTAATTTCCCGTTTGTCGAATAAATAATAATAATAACAATAAAGATACATCACACTCGGTGAGATGCGTGAAGTGCAGAAGAATTGCCGGCACGCGCGCATCGCCGATCACCCTCGACGTTTAACCCTCCCTCCCCCTCCCTTTTGAAGGGGACGCGCTCTCGGGCGATTTATGCGTGCCTAACTTGTATACGACACAGCGATATCGTCCATTAACGCGTATCCGGGCACGAGCGATTAGGGTGTAATGGCGACGTCGATACAACGACATGATCAATCTATGTCGCTGGCCGGAGATTTATGAAAATACTTGCTTTCACCGTGTCATGTCGCGGCCACGCAAAGATGCTGGGGGTATAAGTTCAGGAAAGTTCACGCGAAAATCCCCCGGAGAGAACACAACGGACTTCGACGTCCACCTACGAGTCCTGTTTTCTCCCCCTTCCCCCCCCCCTATTTTCTCTTCTTCTTCTTTTTTTTCCACCGGAAACTTTGGTTCAATCTTCTCCACGCCACATGCTGCGCGATATTAACGGATCGACGAGAGAGAGAGGGGGGGAGGGAGGGAGCGACATACTCAAAATGTTCCGGGACGAGCCGCATTAAGATCATGACTTGGATCTCTCTCGCTTCTCGTTACCAATTAATGCCTCCCGCGGCGAAGTTTTTGTTGGAGATTTTCATTATTCACGCGCCACTCCGGCAAATGTAATGGCCCGGCATTATTAATAGAATTATGTAACTCTTCTCGACGCGCGGCCTCTCGCTGTAATTACGCTCGCAGAGCTGCCGAGCGGGCTGTGTTAATTATTAACGAAGACATCATTTTAGAATGCGCGACTGACAACGTCACACACGGCGATGTAACCGAACACCTGTCGCTGGGTCGCGCGCGGCGCGGTATAATTGAGCGCGTTAAAAAACGCGCGCGCGTCGCGTGAGTGGCGAACGTCACACACGTCCGTTACGTTTTAAACGTGACATATCCGTTTACCGGTGGTACTTCTCCGCGCGTAATATCGACTGAAACCTCTTCGAGCACTGCTGTGCGAGCATCGCGTGCGTGCGCGCACGCACGCGCTCGAAAGTCGAAATCTCATTTTTACGACGCGATAGACGCGAGCGAGGAGATGAGGGAAACGGGCTTCGCGTGAGCTATCGTTTCGCGAGCACGGCGGGTAGGATTGCCGCGAAACTTTCGGCATTCTTAATTTTACGCCGGGGAGAATGGAATACCGACTTTCCAAACTCTCTCTCTCTCTTTCTTTCTTTCTCAGTAAAATTACAGAGGTCTATAAGAACACGTCGCAAGATGGTAATGCGAAATCAAACAACGATTAGTCCCTTTAATACTGGAATCTATTTGCAATCCTTTCGATCGTCCTTTGGATCATTATCAATGCCGTATTGACAATGATCTAAATAACGATCGTCTACAAATAGGTTTCAGTATCGAAAGTACCAATCGTCGTTTTATTTCGTGCTATTACGTTGCGACGCGCTCTTGTAAACATTTGTAATCTTACTTATTGATTATTAAATCCAAGAGCCTATTTAATTTTTAACCTTTCTCTCCCCTTCGCCCCGTCTCTCCTTCCCCTTTCCCCTCTCTCGGTTCTCCTCTAGAAATCATCCGCGCTGTTTCGCCCGCGTCGAGGCGAATTGTACGCGCGATCGCGTTAACGAAAAACGATCCTGGCCGATCCCGGCGCGGCAGATTGAAATTTTCTTTGATGCGCGACACAAATCGGCGGAAAAACTTGTCCAATCAACGTTACGACGCGCACCGGCGGCTCCGCGCCACGTCGTTCTGCAACCTCGCAGCTGCATCCCGACTTGGCCATATGTTCGGAACGGCGGCCGATTCGGATCGATAATGAATTCATTAAATGCGTTTCGGATGCGACACGACCATCGTTCGCCATTAGCGCGCTGCTGGACATTTCGAGCAGCGCCTCGGGTCTTTGAGGGTTAATTGCGGACGTGTTGCGGAATTCCATTAATCGAAACGGCTTTCCAAGGCTCCTCTGGTATTTAAACTACACGCGCGTACACGCGTCCGGCCAACGGCTGATCGACGATCCATCGACGGTTGCTTTCCTGCTCGCCGACCTAGAAATCGTATATAAATATGTAATCGGCGCGAACAAACACACATCGGTTTCCGCGTCGTACGTAAGTGAAGTGAAGTGAGATGGCGCGAAACGATGTATGTACGTGCGCGTGCGTGAATGTGTGTGTGTGTGTGTGTGTGTGTGTGTATACCGCTTACGTGGCTGGTTTTCTTTTATCGTGCACGATTGTCGAGGTCATTAGGTAAGTCAGGCGAACGAGACGGACGTAACGTCCGCCTTCTGAAATTGTCCCGGTTATTGCGCGCCTGTTATCATTATCGACGAAAAGTCATCGCCGAAGGGGTTGAAAAGACATGAAAAGTAATACATCGATGAATCCCGACAACAGCAAAATATATCAGGGTGTGTCCGAACTCTACCGAGAAACTTACGGGACAGATTCTACGTTGAAAAGTAAAAAAAAATCTGCGTAAATACATGTCCTCAAATGCTTAGTTTCTGAGATATAGCGCCGCAGTATATCGGTTTAAGAAAATGTATATTTTACTCATTAAATGTGTCTTACAAATAAGTAACTAGACATATGCTGTTGTAAAAATTGTTGCAAATGTCTGCCTCCTTTATCGATGCACGATTGACGCGCATACATGGTCGAACATTGGCTTCATTATTTCCAACGCTGTCGCATTCTTATTGACATGATGAATGCGACCAATGTCGCGATGAATGATTGTTCGGTTAATATATTCAGAGAAATGTCACAATTGATAGGTCTTATCTTCAAAAACAGGTGAAACAAGCGTTGTATTAGTATTCTTAACCTGCTTATCGCGAAGCATTTTCTTTTACCGTTACTTTCCAAACGCTGTATCTCAGAAGTCAAGCTTTTACGAACGTATGTTTACTAAGATTTGTTTACATATGTCTTCTTAAATGGAGAAAACGGCAATAACTTTCCCACTGCCATCAAGGTAGTACAATAGAGGACTTTTGAAGACTTGATGTAGAATTAAATTAGACTTAAAGTGAGACCAGAATTTCGACTCGGGTTGGCATTCTAACATTTTTTCACGACCCACTAACGGATCACGACCCATTACCCATACTTTCGGGATCCCCGAGCGATAAAATCCCTAGACGATAAAACGCGCGCGGACGAGGGTTCGAAAGGCGGGCGAAAGTTTCTGCTCGGCAACGCGTGGCGCTTCAGTTTGCCTCTCGGCAGTCGGATCATCCCGCCGGGTGTCCGGACGTATCACCAGCGGTGTCGGAAAAGCGTGTAAAAAGCGAAACGTGAGCGCACGACGCGCCAAGATACGCATATGAAATTATAACGATTCCACGTGGGTTTTTTTCGCACTTCTCACTAGCTTCTTTACCCGCCTCCGTCGTCTCCGTCGTCGTCGTCGTCGCTGTACCCATCGTGGTCGACTGCGCCCGGCAGCCCGAGGGGAGGGTAAACGGCTTGTTGCACGTTGGCGAAGCCCATTTTATGCCGTGGAAAAAGCGGGAATTCAAATGAGCAGCGTTACCGCCGAGGCGTTTATATGATAAAGAGTCGCCCTTAAACAATATTTATGCCCGCCGTTGGAGCCGGAGGCATGCAATAAATACTAAGCCTATGCTAATCTTTATGCTTGTCCCTCGCTCGCGCTGATAAGGTTTCTTTAAAGTTCCACCGTAAGCTCCGCTCCGGGAGGAAGACGCGGCCGGGCGGGGGGTGCTCGGTGGCCGCTGGTTGAAGGTAAACGTCACGTCCCCGTCGTGTATCGATTATTGACGACAAATAAGGGGCGGCGGTCGCGGAAATAACGGCGTATTATCGCGACGGCGGTATTATTTTTCATAAAAGATATCACGTGTGTTTCGTAATATTTGTACGCTGAATATACATCGACGAGAGAGAGAGAGAGATATCGGCCAGTTCGAACTACGAGCGTAAGTGCATGAGTACGGTGTGCATCGTGACGCATCTCGTTCTCGATGCGCACGTTCGTCGAATTTAATATTATTATCCGGTATTATGTTTTTACGTCAGACGTAACGGGTCAGGTGTGCGCTCGGAGATTTATCGTTCGCGCGGCATAAAATGTCGCGTCTACGTCCCGGCGACGAAATTAGTCGCGACATCTTGAACCAGCAGATTTTTTTACACCCGTAACCCCGGACCACCTCAACGTACCCGCGTACTATTGTGTCCCGGGCCTCTTCGCGCCCATAAACGTGATATGTCGCGACACAATATCGTTTATTTGACGTTGCGGTGGAGATATCTCACTGCCCGACGTCATGGATCTGACGTTTTTGACGAGATCTATTTTGGCAATCCGACGGTATCTCTCTCTCTCTCTTTCTCTCTCTCTGACGCTTTTGACACAATGTCCCGCGTTGTCAGCGGAATATAATTTAGCTTTAACATTTCACGTTGTACTGCATATAATCGTACGGCAACGCTGAATATTCTACTTCGTTAAGAACGACAGAAAAATACAGTCGGAAGGACACCGGCGTATGTGTATAATTTAGTTTTCTTTCTCATTGAAAATAATATCGCCCCGTGATGTCTCATATTAAGAAAAATATTTGGAAACAAATTCGCTGCATTTCCGTATCGAAGCGGGCCGCGTTGAGTCGCGAGACACTTCGCGAACGCGAGAGGGAATCAACGGTGGTGAGATATTTCGTACTCTTCAATTTTCTCGGCGTTTCATTTGAAACAAATGAAATGAAAAACAGTGGAGCACATCAGATTCACTCATCACAATTTGGAATAAAATATTTTCTCAACAGTTTCGAATAGAAGAATTCACTCTGCATGACTGAAGAGTCGCGCTCGAATTCGAGCGATTCCGCCGGCACTCCGCTCTTCGCCCGTGGAATTTCGCGAAAACTCGCTTGACCTATGAGAAGGCGAATCATCGCGCGTGTGGCGTCCTTCTTTTTCCTTACAAAGAAAAAAAAAACGACGTCTCCTTTCATCACCATCGAATTTCCACAACGGGACGCGGGAAGCCGCTGGTCGGCAGCGATTCGGCGCGACTCGTGCACGACGACAAATCGGAAGCGGCGAGGCGAGACGCGGTCGCTTTCTTTCTCTCGGGTCGCTCGGCGGTGCAAAAAGTCGGCGGGAGACCCGGAGCTACAAGAGTACCGGTGCCGCACTCGAACTCGTAGTACCACCACCACCACCACCTCTTCGTCCGGCGGGTCCGACGCGGGCTCGTCACTGCGGGAGGAAAACGAAGGCAGCCGAGCGAATCGAATGGAAACTCGTTTCTTGGAAATAGCCTACCGGAAATTTACGAAGGAATTGCCCTTCCCGTCCCGATCTGACCAACGAGCTATCCACTTACTCGAATCGGTCCGGTCGGATTGCACCCCCGGCGCGACTCACCCTCCCCTCCCCTCGTCGTCCGATCCCCATCAGGCCGGTGAGATCCGCACTGACCGGACCGAATCGGCGGGGATACCTCGCGGAAACGGAATTTCATAAGCCGAATCTCTTAATCCCATCGTGGTACGATTTCGGCGTATCGCCCGCTATCGCCCGTGACCGCCGCGCCGTCGCGCGAGTATTTTCTGATATCGAGTCGGAGTACCCGGTATCTATATCGATTTTACACGCGCTCGCGTATCCGTCCGTATCGTTTCCTGTAAGCACTCGCGATGGAAAAGTCCTCCGTGAAATTCGTTTCTCGCGGCGGGAGGCTCGAGGGGGCGGAACGGACGGGTGGTGGTTATCAGTTTCCCCGCCGATCTCGGGGATTAGAGAATTTCGCTGTTGGCTCCCTCCTCGCGAGACATTGCCGGAGAGCCTCCGGGGTGTGTGTTTCGTAGCTCGTGAACGCACGTGTGTTTCCATAAATAAGGAATTCGTGTCCCCCCCCTGGGGACTTGCCGTTAATATCGCCGATTCGATTTCTGGTTGGAGTAATCGCGTCGTGTTTAATGGAGCACGTATATAATATACGCAACCCGAGTCGAAATTTTAGTTCTACATTAAGTCCACTTGGTTCTGCTTTAAATCTTCGTTAGGTCTTTTATCGTATATTCTTGGATGTTACGAATGAGAAGTTGAAATGAAACTTCCGTTTTCTCCGCTTGAATACTTAACCTAGAATTAAAATTCCGAGAAGCGTCCACTGCGCTTGTTATCCCAATTACATATTTTTCGATACACTGGAAAAGGATTCGGCGACAATTACCAAGATTTGATTAAATAGTTTCAATTCGATTGTTTGGTTACTGCAATCAAATCATTTAATATTATATACTGCATTTACAGTACATGTATTAAATGATATTTAGTAGCAGTAACCAAACAATTTAGTTGTTTAATTACCAAATTTTGCTAATCGTTGTTAAATCTTTTTCCCAGTATATCTACATGCAAGCGGTGACAGCGAATGGATGAATGAAATAGGAGATTTCAGTGCTGAATGAATGTATTTATTCGCTACTTTACAATATTTACGAAATCAAATTTGGACCTTCTAACGGCAAAACGGATTTTAACGTATCCGGAAAAGGAGGGGCTGGGTCGGTTTTCTCCATTTTTCATTAATCAGTGTGCAAAATGGGTAAAAGAAGTAAATAGTAACATGAAACGTTACTTAAGATGAGCAACAGCGCGTGTACGCTGTAAGATAAACGAAGCCGTGGGATCAATCTGACCCCACCTTACCGCTCGAGGGTTAAGAGATGCTTGTGAAATATTCTAATCAAGAAATCTGCATTTAGCACAACAACGCTCGATTATTCAAACTTGAGTCAAGCCTCGGGACAGTCCGAGGAAATCAGCGCGACCGGGCGAGAACGTGTTAAACGAACGAAGTATCTCTTTTTTCAGTTCCGCTGGTGAACATCAGCGTGGTGGAGGGGAGGCCTGCCGAATTACCGTGCGACATAACTCCTCCCGGCGAAGACACACTGCACATGGTGTTCTGGTTTAAGGACGAGGCCGGAGTACCGCTGTACACGTGAGTTTGCGCAACCCTCTTCTATTATCGCATGCGTTATAAAGTACGAATAGAATAGAAGCGCACGGGAGGAATCTCGGCGAGATCTCCGGGCAGCCCCGCCGGAATCATAGAAATTTTCACAATACGACCGCGCGCTAAAAACACAAGAGACGAGGAGACGAGCGACAAAACGCGCGCGACCCGAGGATTACCCGGTAAAAAAATTACGAACAAAGAAAACCACTTTGAGAAAAACCATCGCGGCTCGACCGGCGGTTTGTGCTCGCGAAATCTCCCGTGCACCACGGCGAATGGGGGAGGAGGGTAAATCCCGCGAACGGTCGCCTCTTATTCGCCGTCGGAAACAGTGAGAGAATTTGATCAAAGCCGCCAACGAGGCGTGCCGGGCGCTCGCGACATGCGATTCACCGCGACAATCGGAATAGGCCAATGACGCCCGGAGGGAATCTGCGCTTCGATTTACAGAAGCGACTTTTGCTACCGTCCCCCTCTCTCCCTCATCGAAGTGTGCCACACATATATATATATATATAAATAAACCGTGTGCGCGCGTACCGCGCGTTACTCGTCGCGTCGCTGAAAAATTCCGGCCACTTCGGGAATCTATGGGTCCTCGCGACTAATACGTAGCAGAGCCGTCCTCGCAGTCGCTTGTCGTGCTCCTTCTTCCCATTACGACATCGCACCACGAATCCTACTGGATTCTCTCTCTCTCTCTCCTTTCCTCTTTCGCGTTATTAAACGTACATCACCGCTCGTTGGACGTCCCGACGGCGTTGCGCCCGACCAAAATTCCTTTCCGCGTTCCACGCCGGCTCCCTCGCTGCTCTCCCTTACAAATAAGCGCGCCTCAAAATTACACGGCACGACGAAGAAACTCCTCCGCGCGGCGATCTCTTCCCCTTCACTTGGTCGTTTTTGTTTAGGCAACGATTACGGGAAAATTTTGTTTTCCGCGGCGTATTCGTCAGGACAAGCGCGCGCGCGCAAGACAGGGTGAATTTCTCAGGACAGATCGGTGATAACGAAAGTTTAAGGTTCGTAAAATTTCGGGGTTTCGGGTGGCGATATTAAAGGGATTTTATACGGAATAAAAGTCCTTAAAAATTTATTCCGGGGGGGAATAAATTTTATTTCTGTGAAATAAATCTTACGTCCCACAGATTTTTAAGGACTTTTCTCCCGTACAAACACCTTATTTATTTATGGGAATTTACTTGTAGGATATAAGATTTATTTCATTGAGATGAAATTTATATCTGTGAAATAAATCTTATATCGCACGAATAAATTTTTAAGTTCTTTCTTCTTCTCGGTGTAAGATGAAGGGAGTTTGATAAGAACTTGATGGAAACGTGATGAGAACTTTATCGCGTACATACTAGGAGAAGATTATTTAAATATTCGTACAGAAAGAAAGATTGAGAGCTGAGGCATTTGTAACTATATATAGTTGACACTTTTTATACACGTTCCTTGAGATTAACGTGCTATTTTTAATATCTATTTTCATTATTTCCTAAGCTAAAAATAAGATTTTTACGAAAAACTATGATATTAAAGATTAATACACAAATTTGCGCGTAGTGTCTCCACATTAGTATAATATTAATATCAACAATTTTCCATTAAAATCCTAAATGCGACTTAAAAGAAATTGTGAATAGAAGTTAAAAATAGAACATTCTAATCTCAAGGAATGCGTACATATGTAAAAAGCGTCACCTTTAGTTACGAATATCTCAACTTCCGAACGGCCAATCGTTTTCTAACATCACAGACGTTTAGGTAGCATTTCCGTCAATATGCAGCTAAAATTCGAAAAGATTCCTAAGAAAATAATTTGATGAATCAACTGCTTTAAATGAACCCTCGATACCTCGTACACGTACGCTTCCCCGCGGTCGTTAGAATTTTAATGACGCGGCGGAAAGTTCGCTTAATTAATCGCGATCACGTTACCGATAACAGGTCGCGCGTTATTCCGGTCTCTCCGACCTGTTTTCAAGCGCGCGTTTGGGACGCGGATCGTCGTGTGCTATTAAGCCGTGCGCGTCCGTTCGCTCGTGCAGACCTCCTCGATATTTTTCGATCCGCGCGGATTGAAGACAAACAGCGTGTTTCCGACGAAACGCAAATAGAGATCGAGAACGCTTAACCCGTTCACGATAACGAATACATACGTATATCGTATCGTATATCCGATGCGCGCACTTTTCCCTGCCCGACCGTGCGCCCGCCTTCGCAGCGCTTCCACTTCACTCGCGCGCGCCCATACGCAACCCCCTCTGCCCTCCGCCGCCCCTCTCCCGGCCATATGTGCTCCTCGTGTTCTCTCCGGCCGCTCTCGATCCGCCGTCATCGAATCGATTTACTGCGGAAATACCCGGTGGGAAAACGACGAGCCCGCGGATGTTGCTCCTCTTTTTCGAATTCGCGATCGAACGTTTCGCCGACCGCCACTTGAACGACGTCGGTAGATCCGACGAATCCTCGACCATCGAAGTATGGACTGCCAATAGTTAATTTCGGACTGGTAACCAAGATGCGTCGCGTCACCATCGACCGATTGAGGAATACTAAAATTCCATCTGTCGAGTGTTTGCGAACAGTGGCAATCCACAGCGATTTGTTTATTATTTTAACAGAAATAAGGGGTTCTTAAAAGTGGCATACGGTTTTGTTTTAAGACCGTCAATCTGAGAAAAATTTCCTGTGCCTTTGTTATGAGTAACTTAAACTAACTTATTCTATCCAACTTAGCTATTTTATGTGTAAGGATTAAATTATTATTATTTCATAATTTAATACCTCGAACTAGTCTACTCAATTAACTACAATTTGTATTTCCGCATTTCTTATTATTATACAGAATACAAAATATTTTTCATTATGATTGATACATTTTGAAATATGTTTATATTTCCGGGTCTTTTTGGTGGACGGGACGAGCCTTAACTCTCGAAAAGTATCGAAGATGTTGGATACATTTCTCAGCGATAAATGAAAAGAATGTTGGCAGTTCATACCTTTACAGTCAAAGCGAGGTTTAATACTGTACTGCTACAGGTTACGAGAGAAGAAACTTATATTTGAAAATTATTTAATATCAATACGACGGTTGGCGGATCGGCGACGGGTGACTTTGCATCTTCCGCAAATATTGATTGTTTTCGAATTCGTGTGTCGCGTATTTGTTTACGACCCAGGTGACATTACGTCTCGACTCGGTAATCGACAGACGTACACACACCGTGACGCGGAGCACACGTATCGGTGTTTTAGTTATCATACCCTCGTCAGCTTTAAAATATTCAGTTGACCTCTCACCGATATCGCGTTCATTAATACACACATCTTCGGTCGTATGGTATCTACACGAGTATTACTAACAGTGTCAGTGAAAGTGATACTGTAGTTAGGAGCCAAGATGCTAAATCAGGACGGAAGATGTCACCGGAACGTGGGCAGCGATGCTTCGTATATCAGGTGTGCCGAATTATTCGTCATTTTCCCGATTTTAACGAACGCTTGACGAACTTGCCGAGAATAAAGAGATATTCCGAATCGAAGTCGAAGTAGACCGGTATTCCTAGTTCGTGAATCTCCAATTATTCGTCCACTCGTACCTGTACTTATTTCATGTATACGACGAGAAATATTGATCCAAACGGCCGAATAACAGACCTGTGAATATGAATCTGTAATTAATTACGCTCTCCATCAAAGACGGGGAATTATTTACAACTATGAATACCGGCCTTAGCATCTAATCTCGCAAGTATTGATTTACGATTCCAATAATGCTCTCACATGCTCGCTTTGAGTCTATCAACTTTTTGTTTTACTCTGTGTGTTTAATACTACTTTGTTTTCATACTCAATTTGTATCTGTTAGTGCACGGCATTATCGGACAGCAAATGTTACATTTACCTTTGCAACGTTATCTTTTTTACCTTTACTTCATCTCAATAAGAACAATAATAATAATAATTAGCTTACGGAAAGTTCATTTTAATTACCAATTTTTATTAGCCATCAATCTTATCAGATTATTTAATATTCGCTTATCATATATTCTCTCTCTCTCTCTCTCTCTCTCTCTCTCTCTATTTACCTATTTATTTATAGTTAAATAAACTATATAATTGATAGATTGCTTATTGAGATGAAGAATAAAGATTAAATGCAGATAAAATATTGAGGTGGTCGCGAATGTTAAGTAATTGTGAAGTAAGTCCTTCTTAAAGGACACTTGAACGTGGGGAAAACAACGGCAGTAAGTGAATATTCGCAGCACCAAGGTAGGACGATAATATGTACACATGTTTATCTCGAGCTTCTCCATTGGCCCTTCAAGGGACGGAATTTGCGGGGTTAATGTGGAACTAAAACTTCGACTCGGATGAACTGTCCACGGCGAGTCTCGGCTCGTGCGCGGGGAGTGTTTTTCTCATCTAACCTTCGAAGGCTTAGCCCTTGACCGCCTTTCCAATCCTGATCCAATTCTAATGCGATTTAAACGACGTGTGGTAGCCGTGACAATACTTGAATGCGCGCTCACTCTCGTTCGTTCGTTCACGCGCGCGTGCGCCTAACGAGAATCAGAACGCGGCACAATCAACTTCCGTGGCGTGTAATTATGGCGTGTCAATAAATTTCAATCGACGAGTGTAAGGGGATAGAGTGGGAGGGAGGGGAAGGTGGCGGTAGCGGTGGAGAAGCGGTGGTGCATCGGCATGGTGGTCGGAACTGCCCGATGTTTCCGAGATTCAGTTTGGCGGCTTTATCGGCGTATAATTGATAACGGCATTGAGAGGGACAGAGAGAGAGAGAGAGAGAGACCTCTTCGTGCGCGCGTTCGTAGTTATGCAACGGAGATCTCGCGGGAATATCAAGCCAAACGTCATTATGCATATTTTTGCTTTATTGCGGAATATTTTACGCGGTAAAAATATCGACCGGAGCGAGACGATTCGCTTAATCGCATCGTGCGATACGTTATGGAATCGATCCGTCTCTATTAGTATTCCTCTAAATTCACCACTTTTAATTGAATTCTCCGAGTGAATTTCCGAAGGAGAGTGAAAGGAAAAGGAGAGAGAGAGAGAGAGAGGGGGGAGAGTTTCCATACTTGGTAGAAATTAATCGGGGCGTGCTCCGAATCTGTAGTGGGCACCTAGCATGCTCCTAAGCATGCCCCAAAATAGGTCTGCCTTCGTTGGACTTAGATACGGCCAAGAAAGACAAATTCTAAATGGAATTTCATGAATAAGCTCGGAATAGGCACTGTGACATGGATGCCTCTAACAAGTCTCGTAGCTTATAAGTGGCTCGTAATCAGAATCTAATTAGCCAATTCCTGAAATAGTTCCAAGTTAAGTCTTAAAGAGACTTAACTGAGATCCATCATAACAAGATTATCGAAATAAAACCGAACTTACTAACTTTGATTTTGGCTCGCAAAATAGTATTTAAATAGAAAATTTAACACAAGTCCGTATTTAGATTTTCTTATAAATTCGTAACAAGATATGGTCTTGTCAGACGTATCAAGATGAGGTCTCGTTTAGCACGCCGAAATCGAGTCTAGTTAAATTTTTACAAATCTCTCCCCAATTTATGCGAGCGTTACATTTCTGTGCATTTCTAAGCGTGCGGGTTTGCCTTTACAGAACCTACATACGAGTGGGGAAAAAATGGTCAATACTTTTCCAATCCCCGTTTCTTTTCTATCCGGGTGATAAAACGGGCATAAATAACGAAGAAGTGATCTTCGGTTAAATGGCAGCTCGTGATTGCCGCTTTCTATTCTCGGGATGTTTTCGGGAAAAATGTTTCAACGTTCAGACGTCATCGAGAAGTAGTCGAGCACGGCGTTGAGCCCTGAGAAAGAAAGAAAGAAAGAGAGAGAGAGAGAGAGAGAGAGAGAGAGAGAGAGAGAGATCGGCCGAACAGCGCGGTGGCACCCTTCGAAAATAGAAAAGAGACGACGTCGCCGCGTTCTTTGCATCCCATGCTAAAAGGGAGAGCGGGACTCTCTCTCTCGTCGCGATATTTAATTTCCCAGTTGCCCGTCTCCTCTCCGAGAGGCACTGGTGAGGAAGGGGGGAGGGGGGAAGAGGGACGCTCCGCGCGAGCAATTTCGCTGCGGGTCGTTGCGTTACGGTGTTCAAAGTACCGAATTAAAGTCTTGATGAAACATAATTGGGGATGGCGGCCTGGTGTTGTATCGGTGCGTCTTCCTCGCGCGCCACCTATATACCTTCCGGTTTCGTCGTTTCCAAGAACTATCCGCCGTAACGATTATTGCGGAGGAAAGCGGACCGACGGTGGAAAGAAGGTTCCACCGCGGCCGCTTCTCGCCGCCGACTCGGCGCACGTTTTCCCGCTCGTATCCTATTCGTATTACAATTGCGTGCCCTCCGCCGCGTTCGTTCCGCGCATTTCCGGCGGGGAGGGGTGACCGTTGCGGCGCGCCGCAGGTGGCGGACCTAATGGCGACGACGACGTTCGTCGCGGCAAATGAGAGCGAATGGCGCTAATATAGAAACTTTTTCAGCCTCCCCCACACCCCCACTCCCGTCCCGCCTCGCGCATACACACCTGCACTCGCGGGGGGTGCGTTTTCGTGCACCTCGACGATTTCTCAGCGCGCGGGATGAAAAAACGATCGGCCGATTCGCACGAAGGGCGCGCGAGGGCGCGAAGCCACCCGCGGAGCGGCACGATGAATTTCACGCGGATTATTAATAGATCAAGTTCAAAGTTGCACGCCTCGGCCGGGGTCACGCGAACCGACGACGGCGACGATGGGAACGCGTTACAGTGGCCGGCGATAAATCGCGACGCTGCGCGAATCGGAGGTATGAAAATTTCAGGCGCGAGTGATAATTGGTATTCCAGATACGGACGGCCAGTCTAGAGTTTCTTTCAACGCGGTCGAACGGAGATCAAAGGCCCGCGCTTTTAATCGCGAACCGCGCCGGCGAACAGAGGAAAGGTGAGAGCGGTCGACGCCCCCCCCCCCTTCTTTCTTCCCCTTGATGATTCTTGCCGCGAATGAGAGAAATTTCTCGCGACTCACGTATTTGCGTCGAGCGGCGTTTCGACATCGACGTGCACTTAGAGCCCTTATAATAAGAGCCCGGACACGGTACGTCTGATTTCTGATTGGCTCCGCCGTTTTCGGCCCGAGTTTCCGGGATCGGGATGTGCCAATGGCTGCTTTCCAGCAAAAGACAAAAGTCGACGCAAGTTTAGTCATATCATCGATTATTATCTTGTTTTTTATCAAGTGCGAAATAAGCATACAATGACGATAATGATAGGGTAACTCGACTAGAAATTTGCCCCATGGCCCAGCTCGAGTTAACTTTAACTGGTTGTCGGGTTCATATAAAATTATATCATCGGGTTCTAAGAAGTTACGTAACATTGCGCAGTAATCAGGACCTTAGTCAGTTCATTATAATGTCCTCATCAGATTGTATTATTGAATCTCTATCACGTTCTACGTCAGATAACGGAAAGGATTATAACTAGATTAGAATTGATGAAGGACCAGGGAGTGCCGAACTAATGAAAAATACCTGCAAAATACAAATCGAAGCATAAATATTGTTGAAGTGAACGATTTTCGACCATAACTTTTATGCAAAAGCAACAAACAAATACTTATAAAAAAAAAAAATTATAAAAATAAAGTTTATTGATCAAACTTCCCGTATACTATAGGTTTACCCCGTAAAAGTCTTCCTTCATCAATTTTTATCAGTACATGATTAGGTTTGCTATAGTAAGAATTATCTTGCACTCATCTGGTAGTGCAATATCAGGTATACCTGATGATAATTTCTAGTCGGAGACTAGACTCGTGCCGACTTGTACTCTTGCTGGAAAGCAACCAAAGTGATCAGCTGAGTGACAACGCGGACAAAGATTGCCATCTACGAAGTCTGCGAAGAATGCGAAAAGAGGGAGTTTGCGTGTTTCATATTATGATTAATTATTTATTTATTTTTGTTTGCGTCCATTTGAATAATATTGGAACGTTTCGCGTATTGTGACTGCAAATTTTCGGTTTATGGGCCGAACATGGCAGCGACGGTGTCCAGACTCTTATTATAGGGACTCTAGGCGCATTGGTGCAGCGGCGCCGCTGGCGAGTACCCAGCACACACCGGTCGCTTCAAGTTTTCGCGTTTCAAAAAAATGTGCTTTTGGCCGACGCTTTTATTCGTGCCGGCGTTGTAAAACATGCTCGCCGCCACTCGCGTACGCGAGATACACGATGTAAGTGTATCGCGGGCTGGACTAGACGGAGCCGAGATATACGAGAATGAATTTAGTTTTGCTTTTTTCCGTGTGTGTGTATTTTCTTTTTATTTCAGTTTTTATATACGCGTGCGCACGCTCGTTCGGTTTTCGCGTACGTACTACCTCGATGACTGCCGAATAAACGTAGTTTATCTTTCCGCTGCACACTGAGAGAAAAAACATATTTGGTATTTATAACTATAATCGTCATAGTGGGAGAATTGTAGTCGAGAGAATCTTTTTTTGGTAAACTTTATCATAGTATAGAGTAATAATTATTTTACACTTTCCAAATTTCTTGAAGATTCACAATAATAATTGTACGCTTTCCAAATTTCTTGAAGTGAAGAAATATCCACTCTCGAAAAGTGGAGTGACAGCCAAGTGACTGGAATTGGAGTGACATTTCGCTTTTATGGAGTGAATTCTACTACTCTATGATATCGAATGAATAATTTCGCTCTATGAAGTTCCATTCGAAAAATGAAGTGACAGCCGAATCACTCGAAGTGGGGTGACTTTTCATTCTTAAGGTGATAATACCGGTGCCTGGACACGTACCTAACTGTGATCATTCTTGTTGTTTGGGTCTTCTAATACGAACGCTTAATTTTTAAACATAAAATATTTTTATATATTTAATATATATACGTATATTTTGTGTTGAAACTTTGAATATTCGTATTTAAAGACCAAAACGACAAGAATATGTTCGAAGTTAGGTACACGTGTTATAGGCACTGGTGCTTTCGCCTTATGGAGTGAATTCTTTCTCTCTGTATCATGAAGTGAATATTTTCATTTCGTACCGAATCTAACTGCAATTAATTTAATAGAACACGTTACGAGCAATAAAACGATCGAGCCTTGCTGCAATCGTCCTGTGGCCATTAAGTCGCTCTTTTTGGTTCACGATTTCAGTTTACAATTTATTATACTTCATACTGCACGTATATTTGAATAAAAATATTTAAAGAGCTACTCCACATTTCTCTTTTACATATTGTTATATAACATTAAAAAAAAAACTTTACTAACCTACATGATAATATTATATTTCCATTATAAAATATAAATGGAAGAGGACAAGGGAATTGAAACCTTGCAGGTTTCGGGATTATAGACAATAAATTCACATTCAAGTGAAATTCCGAAGTCCTAAGTTTGTAATCCTAGCCAGTGGTGAGTAAATTTTTCAATATAAATAGAATCGATTAAATGGAATATAATTGAAAAGATTTTCAGACAAAATCTCATTAATAACAACTTAATAACAATAAAGAAGAATATTTTAAATGTTAAAGAATCGAAATTAGAAAAATGCACTTACTTTTTGGAATAGGACGTTCAGTCGAATGAAATACTCGCTCTGAATGAGCGAAACATTCACTCTTGTGAAAAGTGAAATGTCTCTCCATTTCGAGTAGCAGTATTTTCACTACTACTTAGACTGAATTCCCACTCGTTTGAAGTGAGGCTTCACCCCAAGAAATTTCAAGAGACACACGGTTTGCACTTTTTGCGATGAGTCCCGCAACGCACCTCATGTCCGATAGGGAAATGTATCTCCCGAGAATTACTAAAAAAAATTCTCCTATTGAACGCGAGATGCGTTCCGAAGCTTATAGAAAAAAATTGCTGCAACCGTCCTGTGACTGACTGTACATATTGCTACCGCTATCTTTATGAAACCGCAAAATGGATATAGCCGAGGCCGGACAAAACTACAATTTCCCTCCCTCAGTGCGCGTAATATTCGCCGAAAGAAGGAACGCCCGGGCCGTTTTTGATTTTCGCTCGCGTGCCGCTTCAAAAATCTGTCTGCGCGTTCGGGGGCAAGGGAGCACAGCAATGAAATGAGAAAGGGGTGCGGAGGGGGAGGAGAAAAACATTCTCTCATCACTGGCGAGAAACCAGCGGGAATTAGTTTTGCGTCGTGTCGCAAAACTTGGCTCGTTCTAACGCGGTCGCGCATTCCGTTTTTACGATTCCGCGTTTCCGCTGACGTCGGAGCGCGTCCGAGTGAATCTTCGCCGCGACGATAAACGTCGCCACTGCGACGGCACACGTTAACCACCGGAGACATCGTGTACACGCTGACGCTGTAGAAAATTATAGCGCGTCGAGAAACGGAGAGTCGACTTCCGAGACGGAGAGACAAAGAGAGAGAGAGAGAGAAGACGACGAGATCGACGGAGGAGACTAAAATTGACCGGCGAATCGTAAGTTCAACGAATAGTCAATCGAAATTGAATTATGAGCTATAGGGGGATGGAGGAGAGGGGAGGAGAGGAGAATTAATAGACCAATAGTAGATGCTGGTGCGGAAGGACGGCGAAATTCGCGAATCCGGTATCGAAATATCGAGTTGGAAATAGCTTCACGCGCTAATGCCGATAATCCGTCTGCAGACGAACATGCAATTTAAACCGGCTAGAATTAGACTCGATAGTTCCGTCCGGAGCTCGCAGTGGTTAGCCGGCGAACGGGGTAAGGTCGACTCCGACGCGACTCTCTCGTGATCTGGGCTGGGCGTTTCGTCGCTCGCGGAGGAGCACTTAACTCATGCTGTTTATCGGGGCCATCTCATTAGGGGAATATTCGGAAGCTCGTGGACACATCGATGTTGCGTGCGTGTTCGCCCGCTCATTCGCTTGCTCGCTCGTTCGCGCGTAGAAGGAGGAGCACTAATTATAACATACCATGCGAGGAAGGCCCGGTATGCGAGCTATGCGCGCGGCCGAAAGCAACCCTCGCGTTCTCCCTCCCTCCCGCCCTCTCTTCCTCGACGTCGAATACACACGAGGCCGCACAAGCGGCACACAAACGCACCTCCGGTGGCGGTCGTTGTTACATCGACGCGGTCGGCATCGCCTATTTCGTCGTGTTATCAAATATTTATGTTCGTCCGTTTGCATCGCGCGACGTCCACCTTGTACCGTCGGACGACGACACGTGCGGTGAGATGACCGGCCGGGCGTTTTTCAGACGCTTCTTCTTCTTCTTCTTCTTGCTTTTGCTTCTCCTCCTCCTCTTCATCTTCTTTTTCTCGCGTTTCTGCTTCTCCTTCGTCTTTCTCTACCTCGTGCAATGGGCAAACTCGTTTAGGGAGTCGCTCCGGGGTAGCGACGGGTGGGATAGGTAGAGAGGTAGCCTTAGATCAGCATGGAGGAGGCATTGATCTTCCCAAATTCAATTTCGCCGCTGCTCAATGGCAGTTTACCGGTCTCTCTATTACTCTCTGTCGGGATTTACAGCGAGCCGAGTTTTAACTTCGACGGGAATAAGAGATCGACGAGCCGACGGATTCGTTCTTATTTTCGCGCTCGGGGAAATGGAGCGCCGAATAGTCGCCGAGAAAAGGAGAGAGGGAGACGCTTCTCAAGAGTCGGATAATTCGCGCGACGAATAATTGGCCCCGTTCTCGCGCTAAATTCACTCCGCGGTACGTACGTACGTTGCGCGATACTCGTCGGAAGCGGATCCACGTTACCGACGAGGAGAAGGAACGGTCGCTCAAATGATCGATACTGGTTCTTCGTTCTCGTTTTCGTCCTTTCTTCCTGATTGAGACTCGATCGATGCGCGTGTTCAGTTTTCNCCCCCCCCCCCCCCTCCCCGGACGAGAATAAAGTCAACGCGCCACCGTATCGTATTTTTGCGCTCGACGAGGCGGGATCCGATCGCGAGAATAGCAGATGCGAGTCAGTTTTCGGGGATGATCCGACGCGTTGAGCGAGGCAATTCGCGCGCGAGCTGAAAGCTCCGCGCGATGTTCCCCGTGTGTAACGCGGATAAGGGGACACGGCGACACCGGCGAGAATGCACGGCCATAATCGTGACGGCGCGTGAACGGGATTACCCGGACGGTGGCGAACGGCGCGTCGCGCGTAATCGAACGATATCGTAAATTCGGACGAGCTACGCGACTCCCGCACTTTCCCGCAACGACGTTCGTGCGTGCTAGCGAACACGCATCGGGGGCGTATTCTCGCATAGGAATTTTCCAAACTTTCCCACGTACAGCGGTAAATTGGAATACCTAAAGTTGTCCCAAAATAAATGATCTCATCATATACTGTCAATTGGGAATCCCGTCCTTATCCCAAACATGGAACGAAACCTATTTTCGCGCGGTGTTGATTGGCTGTGCGCTGTCGCGTGCCACTATCATCGTCAGAGTCGAATAATAGTTCGATCGGTTATCAGATTAGGAGATTAATCTGTTTCGCCGGGCTGCAAAAATGTTGAGATCCGTGAGATTTAAATACAGTTTTAAGGTGCGACCCGGAAACTCAGAAAATCAGAATTTTCCGTTTAGTCTTTTCGTTTAGTTTTCCCCGGAAAATAGTGGGAACATTTACCTCGAATGACCTGGCGTACACCTGGTGAATCATATCGTAACGGGAATCGTCATTTTCGACGACTTGAACTTTCAGCAACGATATCATCATTGTTTTTTCAATATATTTTTTCTTACTAGTTTTAATTAATTAATTAAAAAGATGAAGCAATATATTAAAAAAGTATGCTTTGCAAAGTTATTTTCCACCCCCACCAACCCCTGGAGGGAGGTGATGGATGGTGGCCGGGTAAAATTATTTTCTGAAAGCAAAAATCACAACTAGATTTCAGTAACAAGATCGAGGCCAGAATCTATCTTTATTATGAAGAAATCTCGAAGATGGGTAAACTTGTCGTTCTTATATAGGAACAGAGGAACGAAATGGGTTAATAAACGGGATTGCGTTTTTAATTTTATTAAGTTTAATGGCGCACGCGTAGTGTATGTTTGTGTATATGGACCATAGAAAAACGGTACTAGATTCAAATAAATAATTATTTCAATACTCCTTATCAAATGTTTACTTAGATGAAGTATACCTTACTTGGATAAATTACTTGGAAAATATTTTATTTGGACCAAGTAACTATTACTTCATCCAGATAAGAATTTACTCAAAAGTGTTGCAGTAATTATTCACTTGAATCCAGCATTTTCGCTTTTTGTGTGTGTATTCGTAAAATTTAAATAAATTTAAGTGTCTCGAATATCTTGTTCAACTGTAACGTAAAATATGGAGAGACCAGAAAAAATTTCTGGGAAAACGTTGGGGGTGGTTAAATGGGATCTGTTTCCCACTGAGAATCATATCCGTATGGAAATTTCTCCAACATTCCCAAGTACAGCATAGATTCGGATCAGATTACGCAACTTTATCCCAAATAAGTGTAACATATCGTGATAACAATTGAGAGTCCCTTTTATGTTATCTCAATTACAAGGAAACTTTAGGAAAACGTTGGGCAGAGCAAATAAAATCCGTCTGGGTTGTCCACTTAGAATCAATTAGATCCCAATTAGATCCCGAGAAATTCTCCATACGGAATATAAGTGTCACATGACGCTGTTTCGGCCTGAAAATTAGAAAGGCATATTTAGCGTTCGCCATGCGTCCAGAATACAACGCCCGGAGCTCGCTCGAACAGTAGTATTTCTCGCGCGAAATATTGCCAACGCCGGCAACATCACGTTATGCCGCACGCTCGTGCCCCCGCCCCCCCCCTCCCGTACGCGGGCGTCATTATCAATCGCCGTGTAATTACAGTAATTTTTCGTTCCGCCGTTATGTTCGACAGTAATCTGATTAATTGGCAGGCCAGGCCGGCGAACGCTCGCATGCTCGTCTATTTTAGCGTGCGCCTTCGTTTCTATTTTCGCGCGCGCGCGCGTTCACGTTCGCATCGCGTGCGTCGCGTAAATAACCTCGACCGCTAACGATCGTAACCGGAATAATGTTAATAAGAGTCACGTCGCCTTGCGCGAGTAGACTTCGACGGCGAAAATCACGGGTACATGGTAAATGTTTCATCGGACGCGTCTCATCGCGGCTAAATCGCAACTTCACGTTGAATCGCGGTCCGGATCCGCTGCGGTCTCACAAGTTAGCGGAACAAAATGAGCTGAAGCAATTCTAACTGATATTTTTATCTGTTGCTAATGAAGAAAATTTATTGCTCTGTTAGTTTTTTTTTTTTAATGGTGTTTCGCCAAAGAAATATTAAGCCAGCGGAATATATAGCAACGAAATTTGACATAACGATAATATAGGAATTTGTCACTAGTAAATTACTCACAAAATATGCTAGGGAGAGTCCCGATTTTGTTGCCCATGAAAGATAAGCTTAAGCAACAGAGGAAAATCTCCCTTCGAAGTTACAATAGTGAGTCACCGGGAAAAAAAATTAGTCCCTCGCTTAAATTTGATACTACGGTATTGTCTGAATTAGTTGCTACGAATAGTCGATGTTCTTGTTACATAAAATTTTATTGCTATGCATATATACATAATATATTTATATATTCCCGTTAACTTAATCTTCCTTTAGTGGAACGTCATTAAAAAAAGATCTAACAGAGCAAGAAATATACATTTCTTCGGCAACAAATGAGCAATGAATAAAAATATCTATTAGAACTCTGCACTTTTTGTCCCGCTAACTTATGAGACGTGGATCGTCTGCTCTTCGGATGTTCGCGCAGATTTAGACAGGCTATTTCCGTCGGTTACGAAGTCACGAATAACGTGTCTTTGCCGTTAGCCTCCTCTCCGCCGTCCGATATTTCGTTCGATAAATTAAATGAGCACCTACGTCGTAAACGGGGCCGCGCAACGCGTCTTTATAAAGCCGCGCCCCGATAGGCATCCGTCGATATCGAAATAGTTCGACTTTTGCGCCCGCGACATTTAGCTTCTTCCGTTCCCCGACATCAATAATTCGCAGAGGACATAGTCGTCGATGTTTCTCGTCTCAAGGCGCTGCCGGATCGCGAATCGAGCGAGCGACCGGACGGGCGTTGTTGCAGGATTCGGCCTCTCAGTGACAGCTCCGCTAAGCCGACGAATTAACCTTTGACGTCAAGCTCGCGGCGAGGTCGATGCTGCCGGCCCGTGATCGATCCTCCGATCGGCTTGCGCGTCCGCGTTTCGCAATACATATATATGTATATACATATACAGGGTGTAACACCAAAATAAAGGGATTATTGTTATTTAATATTATTTATTATTGTTTCCAGTTTTAAATCGCAATAAGTGTTCCAAGCGTTCCTCATTTGACTCAATACACGCATGGCCACGTCGGGCTATAAACTGTCGCACTCTTTCAATGATCCCGGGTTGCGAATGGTTTCACAAACAGAAAAAATGTATTCAAATTAATTACTCGTACAAGAAAATAGAGATCAGGTAAATAGATGAGTCAGACAAGGACCGACAAGCAATCCCTTCGGTTGTAAGTGGTGAATTGCATCAATAGCCCTGTTGAAAATTTCCAGGTGGATTCCCACGGAAATCCATTGAAACTCCATGTGAATTCATATAGAATAATAAATATCCACATAGGAATCTGCACAGTTTGTGGAAATCCAAATAGGAATCCACATAGTTTGTGAAAATTCACGTAGGAATCCACATGGATTCCTATCCTAAGGCTTGGGGTTTTTGCTAAAATCTCCAGAGTCAACCATGGGATTTCATACGGATTTCCTATATGAATTCCCGCTTGATTGTTTTTCAATAGGGAAATATTTGCTTGGGTTGTATTTCAGTAACAGTGGTTTTGCGGATATATGTTGAATTGAATTGTTTTTTCATGTTTTGGTGTGGGGAAACTCGATCCCGAAGTTTGTTCCTTTATTTTAGTTATATCCTGCGTATGTGTATGGTGCGTATGTGTGTGTTCGTTCTTTCGTCGATTATAGTTACACGAAATTACCGAGCGCTCGCGGCTTATTCTCGCCGCGAGACGTGCTCGCGTAATTACGTCGAATAAAATGCGATTAATTGCGCGCGAATCGAGGCGTGAAAAATTCATCGACGCGCCGATAAAATAATCGAATGCCGATCGGAATATCGCCGCACGGGGGAGGGGGCGGACAACGTTACAACGCGTTCTATTCGCTTTTTTTTCTGTATAAAATCCGCATGAATAATCATGGCGTCGGTAGATATGATGAAAACCAGCGAGGGAAGGGAGATAATACCGTTCACTGTGATTATTCGTAGAACGGAAGGAGGAGGAAATAAGACGATTCCGAAGCGTGTTCGAAGTTTCCGCGCGCAGTTGGGAAGAAAGACGGGCCAATTAGAGGCTGAATCGCGCGGTTCTTCGTGCGTAATTAATTAATCGCCGGCGGAGAGTACGGATCACTATGCATCTCGCGTATACTTTCGGTTGGTAATTAATTGATCGCGCGCGAATTATCGCGACGCCTCTTGTCTCTCGTCAGCCGGCTTCTTTCGGGATACCACAAATTCGCGAGCCTCAAGCGTACCCCGAGGCGTTTGAAGTCCCTTCGATCAACGATATCAGATGATCCGGAAATGCAAAAATGTCCGTCCGTCCGTCGCCGATTCATTCAGAAATCATTCAATAATTACGTTACACCCCCGAGGGAGGAATAAAAGCCATGTAACGTCACATTAAGCCCACCGTGCATAGAAATTTTTCTGGAATCTGACTGGAATTTATTCGGATTTCTCGAAAAAATTATTCTGATTGGGAAATCTATGGAGATTCGGATTAGAGGTATAATGTTTCGAAAATACAATTCTAAGTGGGATACCCAGATAGATACCATTTTCTCTGTCCAACATTTGCCTAAAGTTTTCTTTTTCTTTTTACGTTCCTATTTTATATTTATATTGAACAAAACATCTGAAGAGCTTTGAATATTTACACACCTTTGAAAGTATAAATACTTAAAAAGCGTATGTACTCAAGCTGTTTCAATCATTTAACCGAAACACCCAATAGTATCATTTTTTATCACAAGGTTTTCACATGTCAGAGAATGAAATAGCCAGTTTGAATATTTATGCTTTTTGAGTATTTAAAATGCACGTAAAATATTCCAATCTTTTCCAATATTTTGTTCAACATAAAATGTAAAATGGAAATATGAAAAAAGAAAACTTTGGGAAAATATTGAGCAGGGAAAACGAGATCTAGCTAGTCTCCCGTATGGAAAATTTTATAGAATTTAATTAGGTTCTATTCCGATTAACCAATTAAATAAAGTTGATTTTAAATGGGAAACAGCCAGGCAAACTCCGTTTGCTTTGCTCATCGTTTTCCTAAAATTCTTTTATCAAAGAAACCTAACAATAATATGACAGGCGAGGGGAGGGGAGGTTATTCCACCTGTCAAGCAATATTGAGAGAGGGTCCAAATACTTTCACCGGGAGGGGGAGGGGGTAAAAATCAAATTTCGCGTGACATAATTGATGAACGGCCTCTCACCTGCCGGAAGTCATCGGTGGATCGGCTGTGGGAAGTCGAGTTCTCAGGCGAGAGGAAAACCCTTTCGGCGAAACCAGGCCGTTGGATCTCAGGGTTTCATCCCCGGATTACGTGGCGTGTGGAAACTGTCCAGGGGTCGCGGCCCCGGGCCGTAGCCCCGGAGGTTGTAGGTCAGAAGCTACGACTGCCCCGTGCGCATCGCGGAGAATCCAGCCGGAGAATCTCCTCATTCTCGGTGTCCGCGCGATTATGATTCTTTGACGTGACCTCAGCGGGGGGGGGGGGNGGGGGGGGGGGGGGGTCACCGCCAGCGCCATCACCGGAAACGGATGGTGACCTGTGGCCGTAAGTAGCAGCGACGGTGACAACGTTCATGCGTCCGATTCGACATTTTAGACCTACATTAAGACCTGGATTTTTATTTTCTGGCTAACTTGTGGTTTAGACTTGCGTAATTTGATGACAATTCGATAATTATGTTTTCCCATGCATGATTAATCGTTAAACCTGAAAAGCAGCTACCACTGCAAAATCATGAGTTTAATGATTAACCATGAATAGAAAAGTAGAATTTTTTAATTACCCTCAGTTCAAGTCTAAAGTCACAAGTCAACCGGAAAATAAAAAAAAAACCAGGCCTAAGTCTGGTTTAGTTCTACATTAAGTCCTCGGAGGTCTTTTATAATATTCCTTCGATGCTATAAATGGGAACTTATTCCTGTTTTCTCCACTTGGAGACTCGATGTGGAACTAAAATGTAGACTCTGGAGGTTTCAACGCCCATTTGTAGCATTAAAGGAGCGCTCATTGTGCTCCTCTGACGCCGCAAACTTACTTCCGCTTTCCTCCGCTTGAAGACTTAACTTGTAGAGTTTAAAACGTCGACCCGCGCCGGCCGGTCGATTTCCCGGGATAAAATCCCCGTTCCGCGATGTTCGCGGCCAATAACTTCCGGCCGATCGGCGGGATCGCGCTCGCGCGGATTACAGCATTATCATGGGGCTCTACGTGCTATCCCGATCCAATCAGATTTATTGTTTACATCCGTAAATCTGATTAATCGTAACTACGGCAATTATATATCGACGTATCGTTCGCTCGCACGCACGCACGCACGTACGCGGTCGGCCGCGGAAAATCACGCTTGAATTTCTATATCGCGATCGCAGGTGTATCGCGATGCGGTTAACTGCTTGATAAACCGATTCTAGTTCATTAATGCACCGCGCGCGCGATATTCATCGCGCTCGTTATCCATTACACGTATACGCGAGACGCAAAAAAGGGGTACGAAAAGCGATACCGGCTCGAGAGCCTAATCAGGAGTCGTCCGTCCATCCGTTCGTTCGTTCGTTCGCTCGTTCGTTGCCTGAAACACACCGTCCAACCCTACCGCAGCCTTTACAAATTCCATAAATCAACGTATCCTCACGTCTTCGTCGTTATCTCGCCCGGCCGCTTCGCTCTTTTATCCTCCTTCCCGCGGCGTTCGATCTTCTCTTTTTTTTTCCCCCTCCTCTCTCTCTCTCTCTCTCTCTCTCTCCTCCTCGACGAGACACCCTCAGCATTATACAGCAAATAAGCGGTAACAACGGCCAGCCAGCCCTCGCGCTCTCTTACCACCAGCATCAGGCGCAACCATAATCAAGAAGCTTACAATGTGTACCCGGCTGTGCTGTACAGAGGCTGCATATCAGGTAAGCTTACACCGTAACGCGTGCTCGTACGTGCGTGAGCGTGGCCGTGTGTGTGTACACGTGTGTGTGGCGCGATGCACACGTGAGTATGTCCGGTCGTCGGCGTCCTCGTGTGGGAGATTCACTCACGCGCACACACACATATATATAGGCGCATGCAAAGGGGTGCTTATTGACGGTGGGTGGGCGGTGGCGTGCAGGTCGAACGAGCCACGGACGGCATGCAACCGAGCCTAACCGCCATCGCCAACACTATCATCCCCGCGGAATAGATTATAGAATAATACCGAGATTCGAATCACATAATACCTGCGGAACCTCCGGCCGGCTGCGCTCTCTCGAAAATCAAGCCCCAGGCACCGCCGCCGCTGCCAGCCATATGCGACTCCTTGGGTCGCACGAAAGCGACCGGGCGAACGAGTTTAATGGTCGTCCGTGTCGATATCGGGAACGGTGATCGCTGAAAGCGGCCCGACGCCTTTTGTCGAAATTCCTCCTCGCAAATTAAAATCCGCGACCATAATCGACCGGCATCGGAGAATTTTCGNGGGGGGGGGGGGGAAGAGAGAAGGGTGAAAGAGGAGGAGAGGAGGAGTGAGTGATACGCAATTTTCCCCGCTTTAATTCGTTATAAACGCTATATTTCGCACTTGGTGTTCCCATTAAAAGAGGCGAATTCGAGTCGTATTATGATCAGGCTTTTAAAAAAGAATTCATGTAGTATGTACTTTTTGAATGGGAAATCAGTCACTGGCTGAGCGCAAGCGTAACACGTAGTAATGTTGGGGGAGATTTTTTTAAAGCACACATTCGAAGCTGACCTAAATTACGTTTACAAAGGTCCATTTTTGCTCCACAAGGGAAACTAGTTCTAGTTCCCGTGCTCGAATGAATGCCCGTGAAATGTTTTTACGCGGAAAATGTTCAAAGTTCATGTCATTAATGAAAGGGCTTACAATGTCGAGTATACAACGAATGGGATGGTTTTTTTTTTTACCGTGCTCCAAATTCTAATTTTAATATATTTCTAACGTAGACGCCGGGATACGCGAGGAAAAGCTAAAATAAATTCATCCGGAAAATTTCAGCTCACATCTGCTTCGAGTATTATCAGATACTACGCATTTATTATCTCTGCACTTGCGAGAGTATCACGGTTAAGTTTTACGGAAAATCATATGAACATTTGTGTAAGAATTAAAAAAAAAACTGATACACGAGGAAAAATAAATTCGCCAGAAAAATTTTCGCTCATCTCCTCAAATTCGCCTCTTTAAATGGCGCGTCAGCAATTATCGGTAAATTATCCGCATTTGTAAGCATAGCAGTTAAGCGTCGTGGAAAATCGTGGAAATTTTCGCGAGGGAAAACTAATACCCGAGAAAGAATGGGAAAACAGATTCGCTCGAAAAATCCCGGCTCTTCCTCAAGGAAGAAGTAGGTGGGATAAGATAAAGTGAGTGTCTCAAAATTTCACAAATAATACAAACGTGAGTTCTTAACCTACGAACTATCATGCTTAAGTCAGTCATAGAGAAGGTTCATGATTTTGTATCCATTTGCGACATTCGAATAAATGATTATTGCCCGTCAGTAATAAGAACTGTCCATACATTAATGAAAATTTTATCACGAGTGAAGGAAATCTATTACAATTGGAAGATCCGAAATATTTCAACATCCGAATAAGATAAACGTTACGTACCGAACGCGTGCATTATAACAATTCATCAACTTATTTTCACTTGACGAGGTCACTTTGGGTCACCGATCGGTACATTCGCCTTGTATTCATTCTCAAGCATCGCGCTTAAGCATCACACGGTGATAAGCGGTGAGAATTTTCCATAGCGGGAACTTCGTTGTTACCGCGAACGCGATTATCACCGACGCCGGTTACACCTCGGCGGTAGTTCCCGCGCTCCAGGTTTGCGCCCTCCTCTTCGCACCCGGCTTGTCGCCAAGCCGGAGCGTATGAAAGATATATTAACGATTCTAATGCTCGACGACGATTTCCCGCGGTGTTACCACTCCCATCGGCGGACATTCACGACACACCGTACTCCGTCAGAACTACGATTGCGCCCCGAGCGGGGTTTCACGAGTGAAACGCGTTCCCCTTCCTCCCCCCTCCTCTTCCGCCGCTCTTGTAATTGCGGCTCCGGCTGGATTGTTTCAGGCCGCGTTCGGCCGCGGTTTGTATGCGCCGCTCGTAAAGCGTTTTAGTACGTTCCTTGTTTCCTGTAAACTATGAAACGGGCGTAAAGGATCGTTGCCAGCCGCGATAACCGCCCGGTTAGCATTTCTGCGACACAGTGCGCGAGACATTTCCCCGTTTATTCTTTCGCGCTCTCGCGACGCGTATTTTTCAGCGTCACTTCCCCGGCGAAGATCCACCTTCGGTAAACCGACCCTTCGAGATGATCCGTTTGTGTTCAAGCTCCATCCGCGTCGCGGCTTCATTTTCAACGAAGCTCCATCTCCCTCCGTTTTCGCGGTTAATCCTGTGACGAGGAGTTTTATGCGGCTCGAGAACAAAATTTCGCGACCGAGCGTCAAGGGGATGCCGGAGTGATCGGCGATTACCGACGTTACAGGTCCCACTGTTCTCCCGGAATGGCTTTAAAAAATTTCAAAGCCGGTTTATACGCATGAAGCACGTACAAAAACGTAATACGGAAAAGAATTAGTCTTAAATCAGTGATAGATGTTCTCATATGTAAGCAGGAAATGTTATAATCTTCTTAGAAGATTTTTAGTCGCGCTTTCATTGAATTTGTACCGGTGCAAGTATTATTGGCGCTCAGTTCAAGAAAAATTCATTTCAGCAAAACATTTGAAAATATCTGAATAATTTAAGGCTATTATTTTCAGTGTACGTATTTTAGTAGTTAATACGTACGTCGCTAGTCGGCACTGGAATATTTATTTGTCTCTATTGCTGACTCTCCACCTAAATGAATATGATATAAAATGATATAAACATCTATATTTTTTTTTACAGAGGAAACATAAGTTGGAGATTTTATTCATTATATTTTATTTATTATAAAGTTGGTAATAGTATCGCAAAATGCGAGATGATAAATGGAAGACTAAGAATGGGAAAAAAGTTCGTAAAGCGTACATTGTTATAATAATGTTACATTATTAGGTGCGTACAGCTGTCAAGTCACAGAAACGTTCGCTTAATGTAAAAGTTGTACAGTTCGTGCGAACAAAATGACCGTGTCTCGCGCTTTGGGTTAACCTAAGGAGCAACACGATGTGTCACCGGCGCGTGATCGTGATTTACATTCTTAGTTTCGCTTAGATGAAGACGCTTGCCCGTCGAAGTCCGTCGCACCTCCTCAACACCTCGGCGGAAATTTCGCCGACGTTTGCTTCCTGTTTCGAGCGTTATCCACCTGCGGATTTTATCGCGGCGATTTCGCGACCTCACCCGTCGCGAATTGACTGCCGGACGGTCGTTACATCCGCCGTCGGCATAGTTATCGCCATGCAGCGATTATAATGATGCGTTAAATTGCTCGCGAGTGAGAACGAACGTACGCGATAAATTCGCGGAAATTCGAGAACGCGAGACGAAGTTTCTGACAATCAGGCGACTGTCTGCGACCGTGACGTGAGACCACTTCGCAGCGCCCGATTCATCGTTCCTCTCCCGCTTTCCGCTTTCGTCGGTGGACCGTTGCTCCCGAGAAATTTTAGAAGAGTGCATTCTCCACCGGTACAATATATTCATCCATGCAACAAAACGAGATCGCGGAACTATTGATGAAAAATTGCCAAAGAAAAGTCAAGCGTCGTCAACACGTTCGCTGCTCGATCAATCTTTGACGATTCTCTGTTCGCGCCGCGTGGATCGTATGTGCCCCGTGCTGTCGAGACTAACAATTTTACTTAACACGTTGATGAGCGCCACGTCAGCCATCGGTGGCTGACACTAGACTTTCCGTTTAGGCCACGTCAGCCATCGGTGGCAATACCAACGCTTCTAAGCGGCGCTCGTGGCCTGAACGGGATTGCCTTAGAAATACGCGTGGCGCTCAACGTGTTAATAATATATACATTTTAACATTTACAAGATCGCGGAGATCATTATTAGCAAGAAAAAATTCGAAATGTATTCCAGATACATAACAAACATGGTTGTGCATATGTATTTATACAATTTATGCCAAAGGAAGGAAAAGAGCTTCTTATTTCTAATATTGTATTTAGCGTTAAAATATTATACTTTTAATGAAAGTCATACATTTTTAAATAAAATATTTACAAGCATAGCGTATTGCGATGTATTGCGGTGAAATACGTTGAACATAAATATGACTTGTCTACACAACCATTGCGGAATGTAACTGCTCCTCTGCTGGAATTTCTCAACATTATTTTCACATTTTCTCCAAGAATATCGAAAAAATTATCATCACACCGCATGGGTCGCTTGCGACCCCGATGTGATGTCTCGAAGCTACGAACGGTGCCGAATAGTACCATCCCAATTAAATACCTGATTTGCCGCTGCATAATGAAGATAAGAAAAGGAAAAAGAAGCAGAAACATCCTCGGGGCGTCTGCGAACAAGGAATATCGTCTGGCGACCCATAAAACGATTCACGTTCGAGTGAATGACCGGTCGACGAGTACGACGGGACCCTCCGCCGTTAATTCCCATTCCGCTTCTCCCAAGCTCCCCGAATGAGCTCCTCGCGAGCGCTCGGCTCGCACTTGTCGCAGTACAGTAAAACCGGTACGCGCCGATCGCGCGAGTTATACGACGCCGGTATCGGCGTCGCCCTAAAGACGCCGAGTCCGCCGGTGCCGCCGTCGGCCCGCGCGGCAATAATCCCGGGGCAACAGCGGCGCGAGAGCGCGGAAATATTGCCGTGAAGTAAAGATCACAGATCGTCCGGCAATATCGCGCGAACGCGCTTCGGGAATTAAGCCGCCTCGTTGAATCCGGTGTCCCCCCTCCCCAACCGATCGCTGCCGGTTCGTTCGCGCGTGCACGACTTCCCGTAGAAATTTATGCCGGCTTTCAAACGTTCGATGCGCGCGGATCGCGTTATTCATCCCCTTGCCTGTCCGCATGCATACCTGCCTGCCTGCACCCTCCCTCCCCTCCCGCCCTGCCTGTTTGAACTCTCACGGAAAGCGCCTCGTAATTCGTCTCTCGTTTCGTACGGGACTCCTGAAATCTGCCCGTACTCCCCGCTATATTCGCGATATCCGTTAATTATTCATCGGCGCGACGAGGGGATTTCGATCTCTTAAATAGAATGATCGAAATAGAGGGACGAGAGAGAGAGAGAGAGATTTTCCTCATTTTCGCTCCTTCCTCCCGCGGTTCTCCCTGTCCCTCCCGGGTGTAATCGAGTGACAGTCGTCGCGAAGGGAACACGCGAATCGACTCTTACGCGAGTAAGCGGTAAAAATTTATCTTCTCGCCCGCGGAATCCGCGGAGAAGAAGCGTAGGAAGGAGAAGAAGAAGGAGGAGGAGGAGGAGCAGTAGCGACCAAGGATATTCAAACTATATCGCGCTCGTAACAATCTCCGCGCAACGAAGAGGCCGGTAATTCAGCGATCCCGAGAGCTCTTCCCCCGCTTATTCCCGAGGAACTTTCTTTACGATGACGTCGTTTCCCTCTTAGAATGACCGATTCGATTGCACCGGGCGCGCACGGAAGCTTTATATCTCATATCGGCTTCGAGGATAAATCCATCGCGAGGCGCTTGTCCATTTTAAAGAAACAGAGAATACATTCGCCCAAGAGATATATCCCGAGCTGGACGGAACCGTTTCGAATTTGCCCGGTGGCAAGGAAGGCGGCGAGGGTTTTCGCTGGAATACGCATTGCACGCGTACGTATATCCACACACACACACACACACACACGAAATTACGGGTACGTCGCGGGAAAATGTAGCGGCCGAAGTAAAAATGCGTCCGGCCTGGAATCAGAATCCGTCGGAAAAAGCATCGCGGTAAATAAGCAGAAATTTCTCCGCGAGCGCGCTTCTCATATTTTCGAGAGTTCTCCCTCCCTATTTCTCTCTCCTTTCCTATTAACCGTAATGTGTAACTGCAACGTCTGAACGCGCGCAGTCGGTCGCACTTTACATGGAAATATTCAATGAGATACGACGCCGGCATCATAATCCCCGGGACACCGGGCGACCGCGGCAGCGGTGGTAAACGCGCTAAAACTGGTCCAAAGGATACGGCTGGCCGCGTAACGCGGTTTAAAGGAGCGAATATTCCCAAATTGCGCGAACGCAGCATCGCGTACGTTTACGAAGAACGCGTGTTCGCGCGCGCGAAATCGCCGGGCTCGTTCGCGTTGAACGCGGCTTTCAGTCGTCGGCGGCCAACGGTAACACGTACCGCGCGCAGATGTAAAGCTTGTTACAGGCGGAAGATGAAAGTCGTTAACGTCTCATATATCGTGTCCGCTCACGTACGTACGTACCCTACGTACGTGAAGTTTGGATTTCAACGTCGCGTAAGACACGGGCATAACGTTTACATCACGCGCGCCGTGTAAATTGCGCTCCCCGTTACGTCGGCCCCTGGACGTTACCGTCAATCGTGAGAACAAGACGAGAGCGAAAGTGAACATGGCGATGCGCAATCCTCCCTCTCTCTCTCTCTCTCCCTTAGGAAGGATGAACACTTGACGTCGTACTACGACCGATTAAAATGAATCCGCGTTGATAATCGGCGCGAATATTCCGTAGGCTGCCTCGTTTTCAATATTATAAATGATCCCGGGCAGCATGACGTCGGAAAAAAAATTGAAACACAAGACGTCTTTAGGACGTTTTACTTACAAACCGTCTTTGAGACGGTCTTGTATCCTGATTTTAGACGTTACGTTGTATGAGATAAGAAATCTGAGTTTCCGTTTGATGAATTCATTTTTTGCTATGCGGTATCCGGTAGACATTTAAGGACGGCATTCGGCTCCGCTTCGGTGCCACAATGTCGTGTACGAAAACGCTAAGGCGCTTTTTCAGAAGTTTCGCCTTCAGACGCAACAGAATCCCATCCGATACCCGTAGGACTGGCTCATTAAATAAACCCTTTAAAACAGGCTTATATAATTCTGTCTCTCTCCCTCTTTCCCTCCCTCTCGTTGACTTAGGACACTCTCCTCGCGAAATTCTTCATGCATCTTCCCTGTGCAAAATTCAGTAATTCCCTTTTTATCGGGAGATTGTTCATCAACGATTGTTCATCAACGTGAAAACGAACGTTGGACGATGTCGCGCGAATCAATGACGAAAGTCTCTCGGGGAACAACAATGCTCATTGTAGCGAAGCGTCTCTCACGTGGGAAACACACATACACACGTCGATCTCTCTCTCTCTCTCTCAAGACTCGCGCGACTCTCTCCATGACTGCCGTAGAAGCTCCCGATCGGTAATCGCGGAGATTTCATTAGAATTCAGGCCACGCGCGATTACCCAGAACGTCCAACTCGATTTCGAGTCCATCTCGTAGTCGTCCACGGCCGGCATATCAAAGACGCGTCGCCCGCTCGCTCCCCTGCATCGAAATCGACGTGACTCTTGACGAGACTCTCTCTCTCTCTCTCCCCATCTGCCCTCTCCCTTCCTCCCTCGGCAGATGAGGAAGTTGGCAGGTAGGTAGCTAGTTATCTAGCCAGCCAGCTCTACTACGTAGGTGAGCTACGTGTACGTAGATAATTATCAAACCGGCGGCGCCGGTTTCATTACACGAAACGCGACGGTTGGGGTCGCGGCCTCTGACGGACAGGTGTAAAATTGGATTGCGGTAAATCTTAGGCTACGCTGTCGGGCGCGCGCCGGTCCCCGCTGAAATGCGGATTAATTACGCACGTTGACAGTGCTGCGGTCTGGCGCTTGCGGGCCGACTGCCGCCGACGCCGGCCTCGTGCTCCGCCGTTGACACACGGAGATCGTTCCGATTGCGAAATCTCTTCCTCGTCCCTTCCTTTCTCCGCCCTCCGGATCGCGCGGAAGCAACGCGAGCGTCGACCGACGCGAACGCAGCGAGGCAGCTGCGAACTACCACCGCGTAGTTTCGCATAATCGGTCTCACGAGTAATCGTGCGAATGGACATCCGACACTCGGAAAAATGGTCTTGCGGGAAATTAATTGGACACGAGAAATTAGCTGAGCCAGATGACCAGCACTTTTCCCAACGGTTTGTTTGGGAGCACTGAAGTTGGTATTATTATTATTGCAGGAATAGAAATTCCGAGATTGTCAGTCATCGTATGTGCGATCACGTATGAGTCGGCCGGCGATATAAAAGAACCCGGATTAGCACGCAACGAGACCGCGTTACGAAAGTAACAAGTCCGCACGTTAGGACGCGCCGCAGCATCCCGTCGCCAGGTTGTAAACGGCGCAATGAGCGGCATTAAGCGGACATCCCGTGACGAGCGTGCCGCGTGAAAGCTGGTGTGCTCGCGCTCATTCCCGCGCGGATCGCGTGAGTGCGGCTCACAAGCGCGCTTATGACGTGGGGGGCGAGATCGCAAAACAGACCCAGTGTCGGAAGATTACATCCTATCGGCCGGTTTATAGGCGATAACGCGCGATCGCGCGCGTAACAGGCGCGAATCGCATTAGCGACCGCTCGCGAGAACGCAAGACCGCACTTTGCACTCCCCGCGCGATAATACGAGCACGCGCGAGCGCGCAATCAGTTTTATCCTCCGCCGTATTAAAGAGCGGGAAGACCACGGTGGGCGGGGCGGACGATACCTAAGTTTGTCTCGCGTAATTGTTCCCCGGGGGCTGAAATTACCGAACGGATATCGAAACAAGCGGCGTAACGCGCCGGAAGATAAAGGCCGTCCGCGTTACATCGCGCGGCATTGTAGATTTACGGAGTCAAAGGTCGCGCATACGTACGTACGTAGTGGCCGGCCGGCCACGAAGTGCACATAAAGGCGCACACATTGACCCTTAATAGTATCTAATTGCGTGTAATTATTAGCGGCACACATCAAAGGGCAACGTGTTCGCCATTAGTCCGATGAATGACTAATTAATAAGCATTTGTAAACGTCGGTTTTGCTCGCGCGCACACAAGGGATCCCCCCCGGCCCCGAGTTCCCCATTGGCGCCGTCGTTTATTCAGGCGCATCGCGCGCGCGTCACTCCGTGTCACTCGTACAATAATGTGATACGCGTGTGCACACCGCCGCCGTTAAATTGTAACAACTCGTCGAATAAGATTGCGCGACAGAACGCGGCCGTAAACGTCTCTGTAATGAAGCGCCGCAATGTATCGCGAATTTCTCCGCGCTGGTCCGCGTAACGTAATTATGCGTCCGATATTGTGCGGTCGCGTAACGCAACGTGACGTAACGCAAACGGCGATCGAGTCAGCGCGGGGAGATGGGAAAGAGAGGGAGAAAAAGAAAAACGGGAAACTGAACGAGCAAATCGAGGCAAACGTGAGCGCGACTCTCGGCAATCGCGAAAACCCCCGAGTGGCGTTGCAAAAGCCGGTCATTTGCGCGCCCCGACTTGTTTCGCCCGACTGACGTCTCAATCAGGGATGTTGTGACGTTGTATTGATGTAATATTGCCATCGAGGCACTTTTCTTTCCATACCGGGTATTTTTGTATGTCGTCTTTCGATTTTCGTACCCGTATCGTTACTACTTCGCTTCGCTGCCTTTCCTGATATCTTCCCTTTGTATTCTTTTGCTCAGCCGATCCTCAAGACATCGCGTACTTTTGCTTCGTGAACATTAATATGACACGCGACTTGAAACTTATCCCTCGATATTGTTGGCCCGATACTGGTATCGCTAATAATATCGATACTGTTGATTAGCTACCTGTCTCAACTGTTAGTATCGATACTTTTATGGTATTATATCCCGAGTTGTAACGCAAACGCGCCAGCCGCAGTGGACAAACGAGAGGCGCGTTGTTCAGATTGCACGCGGCCGATAAATCCGGATCGTCCCGGCGGCTCGCGACGCGGCGGAATTTCAAGAGGACAACGTGGTGGACCCCTAACTCACCTGCGGGGACTGCGTCGCTGCGTCGTGACGAACAACTCGAACGATATACCTTCTCCTTCTCCCCCTCCTCTCCGGCCATTCGAGTGGATGCGGCATGAGAGATAGCGCGTGCTCCGTCTCTTAAATACCTGCATAAAATGGCTTCCCCTATCGCTCGGGGAAGAAGAGCAAACGCTTTACATGAACCGGATCTGTAGGGGGCTGTTACGAGCGAGCGGAGAGCCATTGCTGTCTTCCGAGGGTGTACGAGACTCGAGCTGGATGAGAAATAGTCAGATCGGGGGAGCGGGATTCTGTGAAACGCGAGCGAATACATCACGATAGGACAAAGCGGATAAAAAAGAAGCGAGCGAGTGAAAAAGAGAGAAAGCGAGAGAGAGAGAGAGAGAGAGAGAGGAGGGAGAGGAGGGGGCAAAAGCGAAGGATAGATACATTTGTTACATGCCTGCCGATTAATAACACGTAGCGATACGTAAATCGCGATCGATGTGTCTCCGTCGGAAGTAAAGGAAACGGGAAAGGAGGCGAGCCGAATTAAATCGGCCGCGGGTATTAGATCGGAGTCGGTCCGCGTTAGACGACGGGGGCGAGCGCGGTGCAGGACGGGACAGAGGAAGAAAATAGAGAGAACGCATCCGATTCGGTCCACCTCCGCGAATGGGACCTCGTCCATCTCCATTTAAATCGCGTTGCGTGGCGATGCTTAACTTTAAAAATGGTGTCTGTATATTACCTACCCACCTACCCTCGAATCGCTCCCTCCTCCCCCCCCCTCTCATTCTCTTTCCTTCTCTCTTTCTCTTCCCTTCTTTCTTCTCTAACCATCCTCGTACGCTCGTTTTTACCGCGCTCTTTTCGAGCGCCGGCCCTTAAACTCTCCCTTTGCGGCAGCGCCGTGCCGCCGCGCAGCCACCGAGTGCATCGTTTACGCGGCAATAAGGAAAACTTATTGCCTGCCGGCTAATAACGAACGATTCCCACGCGAGATATCTGCGGTCTTTATTTCCCCGCAAGCGCGAAGTTTACGGACCGACCCGGGGGCGGACTGCGGCAATCCGGGAGTTCCTATTGCGTGGAATCCTACGCGAATTGTTTCGCCGAAATCTAAGGATGCTATTCCCGCTGCTGCAGCCAGGAATTGCAACAATCGCTTACGAAAGAGAGATACTCGGAATGACGGATGCGCGCTATTTCCCCTGCCGTTAGCGCTCATATCGCGCCGATCGTTATATCTCGTTAACGCGCACCGTCGAGAGGGAATCAGAGAAGAGGAGAGAGTGAGATAGAAGGAGAGAGAGAGAGAGAGAGAGAGAGAAAACGTTATTTCGCGACTTTAAGGGAGAGGCGGTGCGTCACGCCGCGGCGAATCGATCTCTCCCGAGTAACAAGGTCGCACGGCAGTTTCGTTACACCTGTAACGTTACACTCGTCGGATAAAATTTCGCTCAGCGCGCGGGTATGCATTTCATCTCTCGCCAAAGTGAGTCGGGCGAGCGAAACTCACGGGCGTGCGCGACTCACCGCGGGAAACGCGCGGAAACCAAATTACGGGGGCGATTCTATCTCGTCGTTTCTTTAATTCGAATTTTTCGTTCCAACTCTTACTTCTCCTCTCTTTCTCTCTCTCTCTCTCTCCTCTTGCGAAGTCGCCGCGCGTTTGCCAACCACGTTGGTAATTTTTCGCCGATACAATCGTGTGCGCGGAGCGTTCGAAATTACGTATAATACGAGGCGTTTCACGCTATTACTTATATACGGCGCATTCCCGATTCAGTGTGCACGACCGAGTGTGAAAACATAGGGAATCTGTAGCGACCCTGTGCATAAAGTCGAAGCGGCGTTCCACCGGCGTTTCGTTGCACAAACCGGCATTGCTGCGCCCGCCGGCCGCTAATAATGAACAATCCCTCGAGGAATCACGGTCTTTACGCGCTCGTAACTTGATATTTACGTACCTCCACGGATATTCCACCGCGAGCGCAATCGCCGATATTGAAGTTCGAATGAATTTTTAACCCGCATTAAGCTGGCATCCCGGCACAGAAAAAAAATGAAATGGGAATTGTATCAGAATTAAATGTTTATTAGGAGCTGCTAATGCAGTGCTGTATAAGCGACTTTAGCATTCGAGCAGTTTAGCGGAAATTCGTGTTGGAAAACCGGAATGCCAGTTTATGTCAAATCAGCAGATCCATTGCTCTAAGAAACAACAAAACGAAAATATTTTATACTCCGATTTAGTGTACTTTATGTGCGATTTTAAGGGCAACAAACAAAATTGAGTTGTCCGCCTTGGTTTATAATTATATATTTTGTAATTACACTTTTAATTTTATCATATGTACATTAATTTTATCATATGTGTTACGTAGTTTTTCATTATGTTATTTTACATTACACCTTTTATATTATTATATTGTATTAACATAAAATAAAAATTGAAATGTGTTGAAATTTAAATTGTTTGGTTTTATTTGAATTACCTCTCTGTCCTATCATCCTTAGTTGATACCAAAATTTGCGAAATCGGCAAATTGAAAAAGAGAAATACACGGAAATTTTTTAATTTCCCGCGGAAATTTGTAATACCTCTGCACTCGTTATATTCTCCTGTTACCAAAACGT
>NW_014554609.1:338246-383818 GCF_001313825.1 Dinoponera quadriceps | reverse complement strand
CCAAAACGTGAGAAATCGACAAACTGAGAAAGAGAAATTGGCGAAAATTTTCAAATTTCCCGCGGAAATTCGTAATACCTTTTTAGTTGTTATATTCTCCTGATACCAAAACGTTAGAAATCGGCAATCCGAGAACGAGAAATTCGCGAAAGTTTTCAAATTTTTCACGGAAACTTATATTCTCTCTCTTTCTACCTCCTCACTTATTATATTCTCCTGATGTGAAACTTTTAATATGGATGGTATGCACAAGTGCGTGAAATTCTCCAATTTTCCGATTTTGTAACATGAGAATATAGTGAGAGTAGGAAGGTAGAAAAGTAGTGTGTCGATATTCCCGACAGGAACGTAACTCCTACAAAATTTAAAATATAGGTAAACGGGAAGATAAAATAAAAATCTCTAATTTTGCGTTTTTCTCTGATTTTATTTTAATAGAATATAATGCCACATAATACAAGAATGCAATACAATATATATATTATTACATAATAAATAATTTATATATAATATATAATACAATAATGTAAAAGCGTACAATATATAATATACAGCACCCTACGTTCGCAGTCGGTACGTGAGAATAATATAGGTGTAGCACATCTGAGTGACCGGCGGCTTTAACAAGCGAGCACTGGTCAGCGTGGAATTTTCCTGGGGACAAGAAGATGAATAAAATGAAAATTAATAATTATCAATTATTAACACATATTGATACAAAATACTATCTTTCGGAGAGCTCGCGGCATTTATTTAGCCAACCCGCTCTCTGACGCGAGAATACACGATACCGGGCCCTTTTATCGTCGTGGAAATTTATCCTATTGTCCTCCATTCGAGCGGCGATGGCTTTAATTGCCTCGCCCACTCGTCCTGCTTGATACATTATAAATAGCGATATATTAATTCACCCCCTCGACTCTCCTCGATATTTCCCGTGAATTCTCAGTTATGTAATTCCCGATGTTACATGGTTACACCGTAACGCGTGATACATGATGTATATAGCTGCTCGCGTAAGGTCGACGCCGACAATTGGTTCCCGTCTATCCCGAGCTAACCCGGAATAATTATGCAAATCGTCTCCACGCCCGAGGTACGGGCGCGATGATTAATCCTAAGATACACACGCAGCTTCACAGGGTCTTCTCGTGAGGAAGGCCCGGCCGGCGGCGAACGTATTGTGCGCCAGCGGCTAATAACGAACGATTCCCCCGTGGATTCCCAATCTTTACGTCCGTAACCCGATATTTACGGACCGACCCACCCGGCCCGGTCCCGATATACGACGGTAGTCGCGCGAGGGTGGTGTCTCTAATGCCGAGATACGAGCTGCCCTTTGGCGAAGAGCACGTTCGACGCCTCGCCCCGGCGCATTTCTCCGCGCAGAGTTTCTAATCCTTCCCTTCTCCCTAATACCGTACTTTCGCGTGCGCGCTTTATTTATCGCGCACGATCCTTTAATGCGTTGAGTGCCGTGACGGTTACCGACGTGATACCACCATGCCTCTCGTGAAGTTGTCTGTAACATATAATTAATTACGTTTGAAAAATTGATCGTATGACCAGCAGGCAGCTAATGAAACAAGGCGAAAAATATACATGCGGCGCCAATTACATTTAGTTACCTGTATCTTTGGCAATTTAATTAAGCAATTTATCAATTAAACAAATATTAACGGAAATCAATGTCAACGAGTTAATCGCGTGGAATAAATAGACGCTTATCGAACCGCGTCCTCGTGGATTCCCGATTAGAAATTTACCCCATGGTCCGGCTCGGGTTGACCTTAACTGATTGTCGGGTTCATCTAAGGTTATACTGTCGGGTCCTAAGAAGTCGTGTAACGCTTCGTAGTAATGAGGATCTTAACCGGGGTTCATTATAATGTCCTCAGATTGTACTATCGAATCCCTATCACGTTTTATTTCAGATAACGGAAAGGAACCATGAATAGATTATTATTTATAAAAAGCAGGGAATGCTAAACTAGTGAAAAATACCTATAAAATTTAAATCGAAGGACAAATATTGTTAAAATTAGGCGATTTTTTATCTTATTAATGCAAGTAATATATATAGAAATAAATAAGTCATTTGCATTATCAAAGTCGAAAATCATCCAATTCTAATAATATTTGTCCTTCGATTATATGTAACACAGAGTGTTTGAAACTTTTTGCCAAGCCGAAGTGTAAAAGTCAATTAGATGAAAATGAATGGGAAAGTTATGTACCATTTTGCACAATTCGCAATAATTACTTAATAATTGCAAAATGGTGTAAAATGGCATCCCTGTTCAGTTTAACCTATTCAAACTACATATCACGGATGTGCCGAAAATTTGTGGACGCTTGTAGACAGTAAGTTTGTAAAAAAATACACAGTCGATGAAGTTTACTTAAAAAATTACTTAGTTACTTAAAATTTGTACATAAAATATATATGAAATTATTACAAAACTATTTTACAATTTGAAATTTAAAAGATAACAAATATTTCGACAGAAAAAATTAAATAAAAATAAAAGTCAAATCTAATAATAATAAATAATAATCAAATTTTTATAATATAATAAGCTTGCTATAAAAGGCCCGTGTTAGAAGCTGATAATTTAAGTCACAATAAATAAAGTAAGATCTTGGAAAGCAACTGGTCGAAATTTTATAAAATAATACATTAGGATAATACACTGAAGTCCTAAAATGTACTTAATCGCTATAACCTTACCAAGATCTTTCTTATTCATTTTTTTTTTTACTAATATATGATTAGTATTATCATAGTAAGAATTACCTTACATTCACCTAGTTAAGACCTTGTGCAACATCAGGCGTACCCGATGACAATTTTCAGTTGGGCTCGTTCGAGTCCTCTTATTCAGATCCGAGACCGCTTCGCTATTTATCGCGCGCAATTAATAATCGCGTTCCCGACGCACTTAACACGCTGTCGGGGATGGGAAGACGTGAACTGCGCGGGGGACATGAATAAATAACACGCGATGCGATATACACCGTGATACGTAATTCGATATCGCGCGCTAGCCCTCCTCGATTCGCCGATTCTCGCTAAGAAATCATCCCGCATCTCGATATTACGATATCCATCTGTCGATTATAGAGGTCAGGCCGACACCCACCCCCGCGCGATGTAATATCGATAATACATTGGGAGCGCGCAGCGCGAGAATGCGAAGGGTAAGAAAGGAAGGAATATACCGCCGCGCGGGGGGGAGGGGGGTGCGAGAAGGATCGACGAAGGAGGGACGCGCGACACGGGGGGAGGAAGAGGCAATTACGTATTCAGAGAATCGACCGAATTGCACTCGACCGAGGAGTTATGGATCGCCGCATTGCCGAGATGCAGGTGCGAAGAGAGCCATTCCGAACCCCCGGTTACATTTTCCATCGACGCGACCGATAAAAGAAGCGGCCGCCGGGAAGGCTGGGAAAAAAACACCCGTGGGTTAGGAAAGGGGAGGAATAAGAAGGGAGGGGGGAAAAGAGCAAGAGAGGGAGAGAGAGAGAGGGGGGAGGGCGGGGGTTGCGTCGGCGACACGACGACGGCGAAATAAACGGCGCGATGTGAACGAAATTAAATGAGCCTCAGGAATGTATCTGTAGCCGTGGTGCAACGTTTCGAATGCGCGCCTCGGAAAGAAATACGACGCTCGCGTGCTCGCGATAAACGTCTTGAGCATAAATGAGGAAGAAGCCGGTGCGCTTAATGGACACGACGTTCCCGTAAAGAATGATTACACACGGCCCGACATTTTACGCAAAGACGGCCGGTGTTCTGCAATAGATATAAATATGTATATACACGTGTAGGAGAAATGAGGAGAATTGATGCCGAGCGAAAGTTGGGATGATGTTATTCTTCTTCTAATAATTGGTAATATATTTTTGAAATACAGCTGGCCTACATGACGCGTATGAGAACTTGGTTTCTCAATCAAGTTGTAAAGATTATGACTTTAAATCGAGGCAGGTGAAACCATTTTTCGACTATCGAAAGTGATTACTTCCTCATTGTAATATTTATGATATCTCTTTTGGTTGCATTTTATAAGAATCTTATTCAACGAATTCTAATATACGATTCTTAAGCTTTAGAAGCTCAAGTGTGCTCCAGTCTCAATGTTTAACCTAAAGGTTTTGGCAAACATTTTAATATAAAGATGTTAATCAGGGAGAATTTGGACACTTCATAATTGAGACGTCCTAACTTTCCTTTGAGATGCGTCTTTACGCTTCTATAAATATTTAATCTACCATATCGATCTCAATATTATTATCATTCTTCCGCAAAACATATGTTTTCATAATAGCTTTGATAAATAATTTTTATTTAATACTTGATAAATGTTATTTTAATGAATTATATTAATAAACGTTACAATAAAGAATAATAATTGCATTAATAATAATCAAAATATAATTACTTCTATTATTTCACCCCGATTCTCCCTACCATCCCGTCCCATCTCTCTCCGGTAGACGGGGGAGATTTGGGACAAATGTTCGACTTTACAATGTATTTAATTGCGCACTGAATTTTTAAGATATTTCACTGAAACCTGGTGCGAAATTCCTCGGTAGAATACGCAAATCATTCTCAACATTTGCTGTTGCAAAATTTTGAACAAAAGCTACGGACGACAAAATGTCAAAATTGTCCCGACTCTCATCTCCCCTGTGTATAAATTATCGGCGCAGGAACGTGCGCGAGAACCGTATTCGGATTCGCCCGTGAAATGCGAGCGACGCGTTCACGGCACGCGATAATATTTCAAGCCGCTCGAATCTCGCGCGATGCCGATGACGATAGCGATCGCAAGTTCCCCCCCCCCCTCCCCGTTGCTATAAAGCCTCGATCATCGCCGGCTAAATCGCCGTCCGCGTTAATAGACGTACGCGGCGTGTATCGGCCGTGCATTTTACGAGACCGTTTCGCAAGCTGCCGCATCAAGTCGCGGCCGGGAATACATCGCTTACCGCGCGGCAACCACCTGGTACTTAAGCGACACACGCTCTCGCCCTTATCGCCGACGCCACTTCCTGCAGTAGTAGCAGCAACAGCGCCGGCACGATCATAAGCCGCAGGATAGCGTAGGACGACAGTTAGGAAGGGATGGTGCCTCGCTTCCCTTCACCCCGCCTCACCTCGCCTCGTCGCGGAGCGAGGCGCGGAGCGGCGAACGTCGATTATGACGTCGGGTTTTTGCCGGTGAAACCGTCGCCGCACAGCCGGGCCCATCGAAAGTTCCTCTGCGGACGATAGCCGGTGTATCGGATCGCCGGTAATTATTTTCAATGCTCTCCGCGCGCCGGGCGAGCGCGCAGCCCCCTCGTCCCTCTGTTCCGCGTGGGCCGAACGCGCGGCCCACCGGCACCGACGCCCCCCTCGTCGTCCGAGAGCTCGTCTCGTTCGGTTTTATTGCGGGATATCCCGAGACCGGCGGGCATCAGCGGTGCTCACACCCCGATATCTCCCAGCCTGTTTTCGCTGATTCGCTCTTTCCACTTCCAGTTATACCGGCCACCAGCCATAAAGCATCCCCCGTAGGCGACGCGAAGCGTCGATCCGGCCGCCGCCGCGCGCACCGCTATGCGCATACGTACACACGCGTATCTACGTACGTACGTAAGTACGGGGAGTTTGCGTTCGTAAACTTCACGCGGAGGTATTTTACAAACCGTCGCTCACGAACGGTGCCGGTGGCAGGTGATTACTCTCTAGACAAAATTTCGTCGGTTCCACATAGGCGATATTAATCGATCCGCCGGGTATAATCGAGACTCCGACGTCACCCCGGTCGTGATTTATCTCGACGAAATATATATCGCGGGGCTTCCTTCGAGTCTGCCACCCCCCGCCGCCGCACAATACGATGCGGGGGTGGGGAAAATAAAAAATCTTGGAAGTAATGCTTTTACGCGCCGACTGCTGTTTTCAGATATCTGATGAGTAATCTCTTTTCTTAAAAATGAATGTATTTTATTCATATTGATTTGAGGAAAAAAATCCACAAATCACAGGTAGACTTTTAGTTTATAGCGCGCACAGAACAAAATTAGTCTTAGGCCCGGTTGCACCGATGTTATTTTGGCTTAAAGTAAGGCTTAAATATGTGTATCTCTTTGTTTATTTAGAAAGAATGATGATGATAGACACGTGTTTAAGTGTCGCTTGAAACGAAAATAATGTTGGTGCAAACAGGCACTTAAATCAGGAATAGTCATTCTCATATGTAAGCAAATATTATGATATTCTTAGGAGATTTTCAGTCTTGATTTGATTGAATTTATATCGATGCAAGTATTATTTGTACTTAATTTCAGACTAAAAATCCTCTAAGAATATTATAATATTTTTGCTTACATATAAGAACATTCTTGATTTAAGACTATTTCTTTTCTGTGCGCTCATATTCGATGAACTTAAAATTTCAAGAGGAAACACAAAAAAAATGAGATCACAAAGCGTATCGAGAAACCCCGAAGTTACAAAGTTTTTCGCGTATCGCGCACGGTTCACTGCGATCTCTGACGTCAAATAGCGCGGATCACAACGCGGTATAATTGCGTAACTTATATGTTCGTGGAAAAGTAATCGATAATGAGAGGGAGGGACGAGAAATTACCTGATAATGAGATTAATGAGCGCGAGATAACTCCCGTTCCCCGGAAATTTTCGGCCTCGGTCGAGGCAGGCGATATATCGGCGAAACGAAGGAAAAAGAGGAGCGGTTTTAATTACGAGTTATATATAACACGACTCAACGAGTACATATAAAATTCGTGATACGGCGCGAGCATAAAAAAAAAAGAAGAAAGGGTTCGTTCGTTATATCGATACAGTGGCACTTTTTTCCCGCTATAACCCGTTGTGCAAAAGTTTCCCGTTACAAACTTATGGAGCAGTTCGCCCGTTATCTTCCCCGGGAAGTCACCCCTACGACGCTCCGAAAGCGACGATAACGCTCTCCCATTTTCGATGTTCGACGCATCGCACGCGAGGCTACGCGCTGAGAGAGAGGACGAGGCCGTATATCTCATCCCTGAGGAGGAAAACGTCGCTGCAGGGCCGCCGACGAATTTACGCGCGAACTTTCTTTTTTTCTTCCTCTCCTCATTCACCCCCCTCCCCCTCCCCCCAGCGCGTTCGCCTCAAACTCGATATTACTTTTTTATTCCCGGCGACGATAACGGCGATCCCTTCGCAAACAATAGCGGACGACATTTCTTTACTTACCGGAAAGGAGATCGATGGTACGAGCCCGTAGCAGTTCGCGCGCCGGCCCGATAAGGGTCGAACCCCCGAACAAAGGCGCAGCGTAACCTTCGGAGTTTCTCGAGGAAGAGGGTGGTTATTTCAAGGGCTGCCCGGTGTCGCAGACCCCGAGAAGAAGGACTACTACCGCGGACCCCGGTTTTTGCATTTTCGCGCCAGCGGAAAACCGGAGCGTCTATAAATAGAGCTCGATCTCTCTCCGGGATTTTACCCTTCCATTCGCCCCTTACGTGTTTTCCCGCCCGTCCACCCCAGCGCCATCCTCGACGCTGTATCGAAGCCTTCCCGATGTCCGAAAGTCAAAAGACCTCGTCCACGCATTCCCGAGAGAGATTTCTCGCGCAATCAGAGAGAGAAGCTTCTCCTTCTTCGATCGGGGAAAATCGATACTTGAAAAACATCTTCGAACTACCGTGGACGGGAACACATTCGCATTATCGCCGTATCTCCCCGCGGATTCGAGGCCGAGCGATCCGGCGTGCTTCTAAATGGCCGTGCTCGTGGCCCGTTTGTTACGCGGAAAAAAAATACTCGGTTCGTGTAACTGATTTTCCGAGGACTCCCTGTTATCTGGGGACCAGACGAAAACTCGGTTGTAGGAATCGGAAGATTCCTGTGGGAGGTTCCCCACGTTCAGTCAATCGTCCTCGGTTATCTTAACCGAGTTTTACAGCAGCCGAGCGTTCGCGCGAGTGTTTCCGGTCGTGGAAACAGAGATATCGTTTCCGAGTCATGAGTTCTCGTTCGATCCAGCTGCGAACCTTTTTCTGTCTACGTAAACTTTAATCCTGAGAATAACATCACAAGAAAGATGGTAAAACTCATGGTTTTATGGATTTTTAGCCTTTTATGAATTATTAAAATTATTATGCGGAAAAATTGTTAGCGTTATCAAGGTAAACGTAATTACATATTTTTTCGGCCCCTTAAATCAAGTAATACCTTAATTTGTAAATGAATTACTGAATGTAAGTGTAAAATGATTCTAAATTAGAGAATACTTATTAGAATGAAAAGCCCAGTGGTTTTAAACTGTGATTTTTCTGTTCGGGATAAATATTTTCTAAAAATGAATTCTAATATTTTCAATATTATGAATGTAATACTTGTCGCAATTGTTTTAACACGAACAAGTAAATGTCTACTTATACATAAATGAAATGTACACAGTCAACTGTATTTCTACTTCTAATAAATATTCGCTGAAGAATAAACATTTTACTTGGATCGAGTAAATATTCCCCGAATGGCAGCACTGATCTTCAACGTACCAAATTTGATACATTACCTCTATAGATTGGTTGCCACCACGAAACCAGTTATGCTGATAATAGCAGTAATCTCATGAATCCAACTTTTTTTCTGAGCGACAAAGAAATGGGATACAGTATTTTGTAAAAAATGATGCATAGAGAAAATATTATAGTGAAAATTGCCGTAAAATTTTGCAATTCTGGACCACACCGGAATTATGACTAAAATTATCACGTGTGTTTCAATCTTTAATGATGCGCATAATGAAATACACCATTGCAACACACATCGTAATTCCAGTCACAACTCCGATATAGTCCAGCATTACAAAATTTCGTAATAATTTACAATACTTTCTCCTTACGGAAGAGGGGGTAAGCGAAAGGAAACGCGTGTGGGCCTCGCAGGCCCAACGTTACCGTCTGGGTTAATTTATCTCGATATCTGCACGACTAAGTTTTTCATCCGGACGCGTCCCTATCTTAATCCATCCTTGCCGGCTTATCCGGCGCGAGCGTTGCGCTGCGGTCCGCTGTGTCTTTCCTCGGCCAAAGCTCTCTCCTCATAAACGCGTCGCTTCGTTCGGCCCCGACCGTGTCGTCGCTCCGGCAGCAGCAACAGCAACGACGACGGCGGCGACAGCCCTCTGCAGCCGCTTCAAGCCACTTCCTTTGATCTTAACCTCGTGGAGGCCAGGCCTCTTTTCAAGCGTTTCACCCGGGCTTATGGGCTCGTAATAGGTACCCTTCGCGAAAAACCGAGCCACGGAGAGAATAATCATCCGGAAATCGTCGTGTCGGCCTGGAAAGGCCGGCCTCGAGAGCGTCTTCGAGTCGCGCTTGTTCGCTTTCCCTCCCCCTCCCTCCCTCCTCTCGCCCTCTCTTCTCTTTCTCTTTAAATCTCCGCCTTTGCTCTCGCTCGCTGACTTTCCTCGCAACGTTCCTCTTCACCGTCCTTCGCTCGCCCTATTCCCGCCCTTTGCTTCTTCTCTTTCTCCGCACCGGCGTCCTTCTAATCATTAGTCTCCTTTTCTCTCTCGCTCTCTTTTTCTCCCGGCGACGCGTCGCGGCGGCCACTCCACGAAATTATTCGCGAGAGTACCCGGGCATCGTCTTTCAGACGGCGGCGAGTAACGCGACATCGCGGAAGTCTCAGATTACCGGCATGGCGATTACGGAACGGAAGGCGCTGTAAAGGACTTACCGCACGAGCAGTTCGACGCGAACGAGCGAAGTCTTGCGGGCGATCCGATACATCTCACAGGTCGTCTTAGATTTCTCGTTACAACGAGAGAGAGGCCGTTTGTCCGGAGCAAACAGGTTGTACATCGTCATTGCACTGTCGACGCACTCCCCCCCCCCCCNCCCCCTCCCTCCCCACTTTCTCGCCTAGTTTTTCTCTCTCTTCGCAGTTTGTCTTCTCGGTACGGTGGAACGCGTGTCGTAAATAACGACGATAAAAGCAGCTAAAAGGAGAGACAGACTGCCGCCACTTCGTGCGGCGATCCATCAAACGGCCGATCGCCGCGCGAGGACGCGGACAATATCGAGGCGCCCATGGATCGCTCTCTCTTTCTCTCTCTCTCTTCCTTTTTCCCCTTTTTCTCTCGGAAACGAAGCGGCGGAATGCTCGAAACGACAAGATAAAGAGAAGCGCGTGCGTGCCGGACAATAGCGAGCTCGCGATTTTCACGCCGGCACGCGCGACCTCCGACGGGTCCTCCGACCGCGCAATCTGGATCGCGCGAGGAGCCGATGGATTTATGAGGGGCGCGCATCGGGATCTCAATATAAAAGTACCGTATGTGCGAGGCGCCGTCAGACTTGTCGGCGAGTACTTCACTGCGGCGCGCGCGGCCGACTCGCCGACAAAGCGCCGACGTGACGGATGAGGGGGCGAATCCGCCGATCGTGATCTACCCCCCCCCCCCCGCTATCGACGCCGGTCGCGTACGGTGAAATAAGCTCGAAAAGAGAATAGGAGATCGCTGTTCGTCCCGTCGGACGATGGCCCGAATCCGAGATGGGCGGATATGAGAATAGAGACACCGGCAGTCTCCGATACGCGCCGCGGAAGTGATTTCTTCCTCGTCGGTTTTTTTCTCCCCACGAGTGCGCGCGCCTACCGCTACTTCTCTCCCCTTCCGGCCTCCCTCCCGCGTCGCACAGTGAAAAATAAAGCGTGGATTTTAACATTTTTTATACGCCCGAGAAAATCCGCTCTAAATTTCACGTCGGCATAACTCATTCGTCGTGTGTTACTTGTTCATTAATTGAAAATTTTAATGAATTAACACCGACGGGTTTTAATCCAACGTGTGATATTAATTATTTTAACTAAAATTTTATTCGTAATAATAAGCATTTGATATTAATTAACGTATAGCGTCAAATATAACGAATACTATTTTCACGCTGGGAGAAGAATTTATTTATCACTTTTTTAAATCAAGATGTCAAGATGTCGTCAGTGACTATGCCTGAAGGCTTCATAATTATGTGCTATTTAGTAGATTCAATTAATATCGTATTTCAAAAACGTGCTTATCACCGATGGGACTTGAATTCGGAAATTTTGGATCTCGAGTTACCTATCCTACGTATTACACCACTGCTATGCTTGAGTTACACATGTATTTTGTATTGTCTAAATTTTAAGATGATAACTGTTGAGATGATAACTGATTTTAAGATGAAACTGCAATCAACCTAAAAATATTATAATATTCTTTCTTATATATGAGAATATCAATCATTGACTTATATATAAAACGAACGTTTTATTTGTATACACGTTGCATATCGGTTTAACGCAAAACGTTAGAATAACAAATACAACGTGTTAAATTAACTAAGCAATTACGTTAAAAGAATTCGAAATAATATCTCATTTTTTTAAATGATACACGAAAGATATTAAATTACTAAATTTACATAAATACACACGAAAGAAAAATGGTAAAATATCAACTGCATGTTAATTTCACTTCAAAACAATAATCCAAAATTAGTAACGCAAGGAAACATTTTGACGCAATTTTTACGTTTTTAATATTTGGACGCAAGATTTCTCACTGCGTATCCGCGTCGGAGAGACGAGACACCGTCGGCGACGACGAGTCGCGACAGTCGCATGTGCGCTCATAGACTGTCGTTAGCCGACTAATCGTTAGCCACGTCGGGGGGGGAGGGGAGGGGACGCATTTGTATGGATGCGAACTTCTTTGTCATTTAAATGACGAAGATATGGGCATCTGTATGTGCATATTTATGAAAGAGCGCAGGCAGTGATGATGATGTAAAGTGTGTAATGTACGTGCGGTAGCTACTGTAGTCTCGTTTTCATCGCATCGGGAGTCGACGCGGATGGAAGTCTCGACGAGCGAGGCTTAGCGTTTCAGCGGGATTACCTCCTCCCTCCTCCGCCTCCTTTGATCCTCACTTGCCTCCTCCTCCTCTTCGAGCGGGCGGGAGGGAAAAAAAAAACTTGCGCCACTCTCGCCGGTGCAATCGTGAATCTTACGTCAAGATTTTAGTACGTAAACAAGAGATTTGGTCGCGAGTCGAGTGGCGGTTTCTATTGCGCGCGGTCTATTGCCGGGCGTATACTGCCGAAACCGACGAAAACAGAGAGAGAGAGAGAGAGAGAAAACCTCGTAGGAGCGCTCGTTTGCGCGAGTTGTCGGACGGCTAGTATTTATGCGAGCACAATAAACCCTCGCCACTCCGGAGGAATTATATTTTGAGGATGCAAATCCGAGCGGCGCGAGCGTGCGAAACACCGCGGAATGTTTCCTAATTCCACGGCGGACGTAGGACGTGGGGAAGCAGGGCGAAAGACGGTGGGCGGGAGGGAAGGAGAGAGCAGAGGAAGAGAGAGAGAGAGAAAAAAAAAGGGAAAAGATATTCCGAGAGCGCCTTCTATTTCGAAGCCGGCGCGAGCACGCCCCGGCATCAAAGAAACGCGCATGCGGCGAACAAAGCCGCGCGAAGCGGAGAGAACATGCCGAGGGGAAAAGTTGGAAATTATATGATTACCGTGCGGCTGCAGCCGCAGATTCAAGCGCTTCCGCGGGGTGCGCCCTTGCCCCTCGTTCCTTCGTAGAAATTTGATCCGTGGGAAAATATGCCTTATACAATAATGGCGCTGGTTTATCCCCCCGGAGAAAACGTCTGGCGGCGTCCGTTCAACGGCTTTCGCGGGTCTCGACTATGTCGTGGAGCAGATAAAAACAAGCGGCGCCTATTTTTTTTTATATATACACACATGTACTCTCTCTCTCTCTCTCTCTCTTTCTCTCGCTCTCGCTCGTTCGTTTAAGGATTGAAGTTATTTGTGGGAGGTAATTCGATAAAATTGATTATGCGCGAGTATCTTCGAAGCCGCACGAGGTGCATAAAAAATATGTTTTGAACGGAAGTTTTAGTTGTGATATTTATAATACTCTTTAGACAGAAAGGAGAAGCGCTAAAACCGACATATCATTTTGTTTTGAGACATTTAAAATTCTGTTAAAGAAGCAACATTGAAATTGATGTGCCCGCATGCAAAGTGGCAACACTTCTCCATCAAAATCTAAAATAGCGTTGTCGAGTAAATTACTTGTCGCTGATTTGTTACTTCAATGTTCGCAAGAAGGAAAGCTCGACAAATTTGCAGCATAATTTCGAAAATCGAACGGCGCTAATAGCACGACCGAACACGCGCTTGTAAACAGAAACCGCTACTTCAGCTCTAACTACTGTACACAGTAAACGAAGTTCATGCACTGTCCGGCAGTGTTTAGTACTTTACAAGCGAGAAAGACGGGTTTGTTGACTTGCCGTATCTATATATCAGTTTCGGTGCTCTCTTCCTCCGTATCTCCTCCTCCATAAACTGTTAACCACGTATCGCCAAAATTGGAGATTCACGTTGAAATAAAAACCCCGCGTAATTGCGAGAGACATTTCGAGTTACGTGCCTCAAACTTACCTGCTCTACTTGTTCCACTTGCCCTTCATAACCACCCGAAGCTTGCCGGTCTAATTTCGGGACACCCTGTATAACTTTTGTGTACTTAGACTTTTCAAACATATTATTTTTCTAACACACCCTTAAGCCTCATATGGCATTTTGCGGAACTTTAAGTGTTCCATCTTCCTCCAACGTACTTGGGAGAGAGGTCAGCAAAGTTCAGGAAATATCACGAGAGTTTTCGATCTCACCGAACTGTCGATCTACCGGATATTGTCCTCCGTGATCTTTTATTCACGTGAGAGAGACATCGCGTGAGAGACGTAACGCTGTTACAGCTCTCTCTCTCTCTCTCTGTCTCCCCCCAGTCGGTTTTCGTTATCGAGATAATTGCCGCACCATGACCGACGATAACGACGGTCGGACGACGGATGTGATGGAATTAAACTCGGTACTTCATATTGTCAAGCGTTTGTTCAAAGTTCCGAGTTAATTATCAAACTTCACGCTATACTTCTATCACTCGCGCGCCGCGCGGACGAGAGAGCGACCTTTAAATGTAAGTTCTGAATTTACTAACGTTACCGAAGTGACTTAATTAACTCGTTACGTCACTTAGTAGCTCTTCTTTCGTTTTCTCCGTCCGCGAGGCGAGAAGCTTACCTTCCTCTCTCCGTATTAGCGGAGCGATACGGCAGATATTATTTTTCGCCCGATCGTTGCGCGAAGTTGTACGACCTACGCGCGGCTCCCACGGCCTGTCGAAAAATATTCCATCCCGATTCATCATTCGCGAGCGGCCCCCGCGCACTATCGAAATAATTTCAATATAATATCACCGTCGCGCGAAATTTTATCGAATTATAACGCGCGCCGCGCGCTATTGTGTTAGCTGATGCAATTTTTATTTGTTTGGACGCGGAAACCAAATATTAATACCGTTTATCGAACCAATAAACCAGAGGCGAAATATCCTTGTATGTTTACACCGCGTATTACGCGCGATTGTACGAACCGTGAATGCCCAGCCACGCATTTACACGCACGGCAAAGTTTACCAGCTTCTCTCAATCGAATAAAACGTCACGCTGTTTTCCCGTTGCTGCGCGACGAGACGTCGACGAGAAAGAGAGAGAAAAATAGATAGCCTTGACGCGCTTTAGAGAAGAAGATAATATTACGAACCCCTTATAGGCACAATCTGTCTAATAAGAGCCTGACCGACGTAATTTTTTAACTATTTATTATAAAAAAAAATTTTTTTAATTATATATAGCAGTACTCGATCGGTATTCAATAAGTACGCTTTTATATTAATAAATCCAATCACCGTCGTTGTCAATTATTGCCTAACATCCTTGAGGTGATACTTTCTACTAATATTGCAGCATACTCGCGAGGTGAAGATCGCTATATCGAACGAATTCGTCGAGATAGTTGCTTCACCGTGTACACCTTTGTTCCAGCTTCATCTTCATTAACACTCCGTCGATCGCAATGTCTGCGAGATACACTTTCTAACTTCGAAATGGCGCTGCAGATAAACAGTAAGAAGTAGATTCAACTCCTCCATGTATCCTCCTCTCTTGACCTCTTCTATCTTTCAATATCGCCACGGCTTCGTGGTGCATCTATTCTTCGGCAATTTGTATCTTACAGATACACCCCGCGACCGTCTCGCGTGAGTTTTCCAATTTCTTCTTTTTTCAATCAGTTTTACATTAATTGATTAAACTAACTGTTTATTTCTGAATATTCAAAAATATATCCTTCTGATCACGGAAAGCAACTGTGCGAGACCTGTGTAATTTAATTAACACTCCGATGGTCGCGGCCAGAAAATTACGTTAATGTTCGCATGTATCTCTCAGATATTACCATATTTTAATTAAACTGTTAATTGGTTGAACTAACTTTTTCTTGTTAAATATCCATAAACGTTAATTGTCCGTAAAAATGTTAAATGTCCATAAATAAATTCTTCTGGTCGTAAAGAGCAACTGTGCAAAACTATAATTTAACTAATAGTTAAATTATAATATAATAGTCTGAGACGATTCTGATCGTTAAGTTTTCATTTCAAAATATTGCTTGTTAACAAAGTTGCTGTACAAAATGTAAATGGGAGGGGGATCACAATATTACCTTCTCCTCTAACAATTTACACCCCCGCTTACGTTCGTCCTCCGTTTCGTCGAGGGTACCCTTCGCCTCGGGCGTTTCGCCGCCTCGATTTCGCGAGACTCGTTTTCGCGAGGCAACAACGGCGATCACGCCGGTGGCTCAGCGCTCCGCCGTTACTCGCGATAATTCACCGCGAGGATTTTCGAAACGAGGATGAAAGGTGGGGAAAAGAATCCCGGGCGGCGGCGGGTGACAGCGGGGAACGTACGCCGGTACGTGGGGAAGTTAACGGCGCCGTAGAACCGGGGGGAACAACCGTAGGGCCGTAATGCTACGCTACGCGGCGACGAGCGTAGGGACAAAAAACCGCGAGCGAGCGAGCACGGTCGGAAAGTTACGATTTTTCCGCGGCCGGCCAGCCCGGCGGCCGACTCGCCCAGAGCGCGAGAGGCCGTGCGCGACGGTATAAATTTATGTGGTAACTTTCGCGGAGAACCAAATGCGGAGAGATCCCGGATATTATATATCGCCGTGGAAGTCGGTGAAGGGGTAGTTTATCCTTTGGCAGACACCGTCGAGACGTTATGGCCGCTCCTATGCGATACAGCGCGACGGCTCTTTTGCCCGGACGACCCGGTGTTCCTCTGAAATTCGCCGGCTCGTCCCACATAAAGTTATTTATGAGCGGTCGATCTTTCAGGCAGAAGTGCGAGCGCACGCGCGCGAAAGAGAGAGAGAGAGAGGGAAGGAACGATGGACAAATCTCGAGAGAATCATCGGCGTGTGTAACGATCGCGTCGTTGACGTTTGAACCCCGTTGTCGCATATCGAATCGAGTTCGTTTGCATTGTAAATGATAAATTCTTACGGTTGACGCACCGGAGAGGAGGGTAATTTAATAACGCGGCGTCGATCGTCAAAAACATTTCAAAAATGTAATCTTTCGTATTTTTGGAGAATCATGATTTTCACACGAAGACTAAGAATTTACTCCGAAATCATTTCCATGTTGAGGCGAAGAAGCGCGCCCGACTTCTCCGTACCAATCTCGCGAGATCGAATTAATTTCTATAAACGAAATCGAAAGAAAGCGCGCATTGGTGTTTTTCCTCCTTCCGTTAGTCGCAATATCTAATAGATGCCATTTTACCATGTCAACTGTCAAATATTTGTCAATTTGTTTTCAATTCTTCGTCGTCAATCAACTTGTCACCGTCAATTTCTTCACTGTTTTTAACTTTAACGTTTGTTCAAACTATTATTCGACTCTGGCGATGATAGTCGCACAGCGTAGCGCATAGCCAATCAGCATCGCGAGAAAAGAGATTTCATCCCATGATTGGGATAAAAATGAGATTTCCAATTGGTATTGCAGTGGAATAACCTATTCTAGGGCAACTACGAGTATTCTAATCGGCATCTATGCTGTGCACGGAAAAATCTGGGAAAATACGCGAGTCATGGGTGAAAAATATTGCGGCTAACGGAAGGTTAAGTAGTGTGCTTTATACGCATTCGACTAGTTAATCCTTACATCAGGAGAAAACGATATCGCTTCCACCGGGCGCGGGGAAGCTTCAGCTTTTCAACGAGTGCAATATTAAGTCGCTACGATATTTAGAAGCGAAGTTATCGGCGATCGCGTCGAGCCGCGCTCTCGATCGCTTCGGCGTTATCGGAGAGGAGGCGACAGGTCCGCAATTCCATCGCGTCATGTTTACGCATGCGGCCTCTCTCCACTATGCCAGCTGACCGCGCGCGAGCACGTGGTCACTCCACTGGCGCACGTGCGCAGTACCTTCCTAAGCCGCACGTGGTCGTATTTGCCAAGCTCGCGCGCGTGCGCAGTACGCAGCGCGAACACGTGCTTGCCAAACCGACCACGCAACCCGATAGCGTTCGGAGACGCCGAGCGTGCGGAGACTCTCGAGAGTCATAACTCGCGAATCAGTCGACGTAGAGACACGAAATAAAAAGCAATCTCCTCAGCACGCGACCCCGCGCGCGTCTCTGTCGCGCTCTGTTGAGCCAGAGGGAGACGATTACGGCCAAACGTCACGATCAATTTAATTTGGAAAATTGTTCGCGCGATCCCCTTTTCTTATCCTTTTTTACATCCCCTTTTTCTCGCGACCCGCTCGCCTAGATTGTTCCCTTCGTCTCGATTCCTTCTAACGCATTTTAAATTAATCGCTGTTACCGCTAAGATCGAAGCGAAGAAATATATAGTGTACACGGTAGAAAATATTTTGTGCTTGTATTAAAGTCGGTTCTTGTTAACATTTTCGTTCAACATATATTCACCTTGTGTGAAATTAACGCGAAAATCTGCGCGGGCCGTTTGGGGCGCGCGAAATGTGTTACACTTAACATAAAATTTTCTACTATATAGTTTGTGAAATAAAACGTTGGATACCTCGAAAACGATTTGATTTAGAACTCTTCCCCATTTGATTTCCTTGTACGCTTCTATATCGGCCGGTTAATTAAGCGCTCACTCGCAAATTCCGGAACAATCGGGATACTTCGAAGTACTCAGCGTAATATGTCTCGTAGATAACCTCTTGTTTCACGAGTTTGCCCAATGCTAGGTCATCGTGGATCGACGCGGGCGGAATTACTCACGTTCCTTCGCCGAAGCCACTCAACGTATTATGAAAATCGCGCGAATACGTAAGTGATTCGTGCCACGAAATTCCTTTTCGCGCCCGCCGCCCGTAACTTTTCCATTCGCAGCGGCCCGGCCGCCCGCCGATAAGATTCATTCATTCATTCAGGATCACGTACGTATTCCGGGGAAATCTGCGAAAATTTACAAAGACCTTAACCCGAGTGCGCATCTATGAATTAAAGATCGAGAGGTGGATTCGACCGGTGTCACCTCGCGTTCCGAACGCTCGTACGCGAGAATACATCCTATCCGGAGGGATCTGTTTATTTAGAGGAGGAGAAGGCGCGGGAGGAGAAGGAGGTGACAGGAGGAAGCAGGTGGAAAGCGTCGACGTTGCAAGATGCGACGGGAGAGTGCTGTAAGATGCGGAAGATCGAAAAGCGCATAATCCTTGCCGAGAGGAAGAATAAAAAGAAAAGGAGAACAACAAGCGACGAGAAAAGCACACTGGATCGCGCGAATTAATGGAAAATATGGACGCTTGTCAAGTTGGTCACAGCGGTTATAGCAACTCTCTTAACGAGGATAAAAGAGAGGCACGGGTCTTCGGCGCGGTCTAGAAAGCGTCTCTCGACGTGTAAAAACGAAGCCGAGTATTACCCGCTACACTCGTTAACGTTAACTCGAAAATCTGAAATATTCACGAAGACATTATGAATGTCACGGTATTTCCTGGACGCTATGAATGGATTATTACGAAGTCAATGAACGCGCTCGGTGCTTTTAATTAAGGGACGTTTTGCGGCGAGCACCACCGCCGCCGTCGTCGACGTTGTCGACGGCGAGGAGGAGGTGGTGGAGGAGAACGAGGACGACGGTAACGACAATCGCGAGGTTGATAACGACGCGGACAGCAGATCGCATGGCCCACGCAATTGCCATTATTTCCGTCGATGAGTAACTCGTTTGTTCCGCCGCGGTATCATTTAAAACGTTCGACCGGATAATCGGAGAGTCCGTTAGAGGAGTCAAATGGCAGGGGAGGGTGTTTTGAGGGGGCGCGGGTTGCGCGGTGACGTAGCGGCCTACAATCGCTTTACATATTCATGATGTAGCCCCGCGGACGTGCGGCGCGAAATCACGGAATTCAGCGGCCTCATCGTCCATTCAGAATTATTCCGGAGTCGCCGGCGGTTGATTCGCGTCATCTAGTTTTTTTTAATCATTTTAAGAGGTTCGTTGGAATCGTAAATTGCGTCCAGTTCGCGTAAACAGTTAAAGGAAAAAAAAAGAGAAGGAAGAAGGAGAGGAAGGAGGAGGAAAAGGAGGACGATAGAGGTTTGGAGGGCGCACGCAAGAGGGAGAGAGAGAGAGAGAGAGAGAAACGAGAAATGCTCTCTCTCTCTCTTTCTCTCTCTCTCTTTCTCTCGGCATTAAACACGGAGATATTTAAATACCGCGTTGAAAACAGACGACGAAATTAGCGAACGCGCGTCGGACGCGTTAAATCTCCGTGCAACGGTCGTATTCCGTTCGATAGCAATTCGCGTAATGCCGCGTTAACTTCGGACGCGCTACCCATCGGGGAGACGTATCCAAGATTAATGAGAGAAGTATCGATGCAGCGAGACCCCGGCCTGGCCTCGCCGCTACCCACACGCGCACACACCCACACATGTATATGTACACACAGCAAATCCGTCCTGGTCCGAACCGATCGCGTGTCTGGATCGTAGCCACCCGGCGCAATCGATTCCGTTCCGTTCTTAAAGTGCGGAACGAGTCGCCGACTTTCATCCTTTTCCATTCGGCGCTCGGGAATTAGGGTCGACGAATCCTTTCCGAGCGGAGGACCCGAATCAGAGAGAGAGAGAGAGAGAGGGAGAGGGTGAAAGGGCCTGAAAGCCAAGAGGACTCTGGGGGCTCTTTCTTACGATAAATTTCACTGAGTGTCGGGTCAATCTTTCTGTCGGCCCCTCCGCTTGTATTTGCTTCCCGCCGCGCGATCCGGCGCTCTCGACGAAACTGCGCTCAATTATTCTCGGCTAACAGGAATAGCCGCTCTAATTGCGCGCGTTTCTCTCCCCCTACCTCTCTCTTTCTCTCTTTCTTCTCTTTATCTCTCTCTATCTCTCTCTCTCTCTCTCTTTCTCTCTCTCTCTCTGCCGCACGTCTCTTTCAAGCAAGCCGCGAGTCTTGCTCCAAGATTCCCTCAACGTTCGTTTCCCTTTCATGCGCGATTTTTCATTTCACATTGTTCTCTTCTCCTTCTCCTTTTTTATATATTCAAAACGCGCATAATTTCCCGCCGCGAGTCCGGGACGCGCGATTCAGCCGGCCGGCCGCGACGACACCGCAAATATTTGTTCGCAGAAACGGTCTATCGCGGAATATCGAACTTGGAAATTCAATATTGCACAAAGAGCTCAGCCGCACGGCGGGCGGCTGCAGCCGTTCGCGCGCGCGAGATTCGCCCCTTTGACTATAGTCGCTCGCGGGCGAAAGTATCCCGAGAGTATCGACGCGGTTTACGTCACCTTCGCTCTTCTCTCCTCTCACAGGCGATACATTAAATAGAGAGAAACTTCCAAAGAGACGCCGCGTGCGATCGGCCGAGAGGGGCTTTAAGAAAGCTCGCGTCTCCCGAATGGGTAGACGGCCGGGTGTAGATGTGTCGGGTGTAGAATGCCGAGCTCTTTCTCTCCCTCTCCTCATCTATCTATCTCACTCCCTTTCTCGACCCCCCCCTCTCGCGCGCAAACGTCGGCATCGCGGTCGTGGGCGGTGAAGAGGTGTGCGCGGCGGAGCGGACAGAGCGAAGAAAGCGCGATAAAAGACGAAGATAGATGGACAGGTAAAAGGATTGAGGGCGGTAGAGGAGTGGGAGGCGACGCACAAAGGAGAACGAGAGAGAGAGAGAGAGCGGCCAACACCCGGCGCGCATCTCCTCTTTCAAAGTATTTCTATGAAACGCGTTGCCGACGCGTTTCGTGGTTCATTAGCGAAAAAGGGTTTGCTCTTTGTCGGCGGCGCCGGCGACGGATACCATTGCGAAATACGTCGACGAATCCTACCTGTATTTATCGGCCGGAAGGGGGGGTGGGTGACTGGCGAGAGAAGCGAAGGAGAGAGACGGTGGCGGCTTCGTGGCGCAGCTATTAGCCGGTTATTTGGAGCGCCCGGCCTTTCGTCAGACATTCGGGCGATCCCGATGATAACATCGTCGCGATAACTGCATTCAGAGCGCGCGACGGCGGCGAGACACCGTGCGAAAGTCCGACGGCGAGCACGACCGGGGGTAATTAATCTTATCGAGAGACTGCTGCTATTCTTGCGCCGCGCGAGCGACTGTGGATTAACTTGCGGCGGTAACAATCACCGCGAACGAGAGAACGAGCGTGACGCGGTACGAGCGCGCCGCGACGTTCGCCGCGTTTTCCCGCTGCGCCCGTCGTGCGCGAGGATCGGGCTCACACACCGCTGCTGTCCGTCGCACTCTCGCGGATTCGAGTACTCGAGCGAGCACTCGGGAAATACGCGACAGCTACGTATGCAGATACGCGAGGATGTCGTCCAGGGTGAATTAGCTAATTGATATTAGCTACGAAAATCTCGTTGTTGCCGTGCCTTTCGTTACACTTGCGACGACGCACGATTCTTGCAGTACCCTCTCTCTCTCTCTCTTTTTTTTCTTCTAGATTTTCTACGGATGTTATGATACTATGATATTATCGGTACTACTGAAACGGTATTGAAACAGGTATCTAATCAAGGATATCAATATAATTAGTGATACCAGTATCGGAACGAAAGTATCGATACCGAGATACTGATATCGAAATTTTAAGAAAAGCTTAAAATTAGAGAGATTATATTTGGAGAATAATTTTTATAGATTGTATTAAGGCGCTAGGGAAATTATTCCCAAATCGCATAATAAATAATGCTTTCTCTCTCTCTCTTTCTCTCTCGTTTGCCTTCTATTTTTCTCCCTCGTCAAAATCACGGGAATTCGGCCGGCTCGGATCTCATCTTTCCTTTCTCTCTTCCCGAAAGAAAGAATTCGGCACGGAGCCGAGAGTGAGTATCGAGGCCACGTCGGATTTTTTGCAATTAGCAAAGTGCCGGGCCAATGGCAGACGCCGAGTGAATGTGACGCCTCGCGCCATTGTGGTGCGGCACCACTCGCGGCGTTTCTGCGCCTATTCGCGATCATTTCTCGGATGCGGCCGATGCGCGCCGGGGCGCCTTTCTATCCGCGCGACGCCAAAAGCCGCGCTGCCGATATCGAAACGAGGCGGAAGATCGCCGAAATGCCGGCGTTGACACCCTGAATGGCCGTTCGCGAGAGCGCGACAACGCGAAATTGGAAAAATCAGTGGCGACGGCGCGCGGAGCCGGCTGGGGAGCGAGAATAGAAGGCCATTCTCGTGCGCTCCTGTCGCTCGATGGGAAAACGAAGAAGACGAGATACGTGCGGTAAAGTACATTTGTACGAGGGAACATCCGATCGTCGAATTTGTGTGCGAGGAAGGAACGGGGGAAGGAGCGAGGCTCTTCCTAAAATTGAAAGCGCCGGCAATTAAATTAATCGATACCTTGAACTTGGCGTTTTAAGGCAGTCGCCCTTACACATCGGGTCGAAAGCTCTCGTCGGATCGCATGTGGGCTCGCTCGCTCAAAAGATGAGTCATTTCACAGAGGCGTAATCCAGACAATTACACCTGAAAGGTGGCAGGAAGTAGTGGATAACGATGGCGGATACCCTGATTAAACACGGCATATACGGTTTCGTTGCTATTAACACGTCGACGGCTATGTTGATTTCCCGTTGATTGCACAAAAGCTTAATTGATGATTGAATCGCCGGAGACACGGCGAATAAATACAGTTCGAGATGCATCTATCTTTCACCTCGTTTCTCATAGGCTCTCCATTGACTGTATAACCAATTTTTCAAGCGTGATTAATTACCAAAGGGAGAATTAAATACCATGAGGAGTGAAGGACGGATGATCTAGTGTTATTTTAATATTAATATTGTCAGTATTGATGCTGTATATGGGAAGATGAAATTGTGCGCGTCCATATCGCGAACGTATCGAACATTTTCCGAACGTACGAACACTGTTGAGGCGGCATTTTTCTCAACATTATATTAGAATCGAAAATTGTTTACCAATTTAGCAGCTGAGTAAAAGGGTTATCGGACGATTATTATTTATAAAAAATATTATCAGGACTCAAAAATCGGTTCATTCGTGAGAGGCCACGTTCGTTTGTCCGAAAAATGTTCGGTACATTCGCAATACATAGCGCTGCTAAAAAAAAAAAAAAAAACTATTGTGCTGTTTCGAGAAGCTCTTGACACCAGCTATTAGATTCTGGAATCAAAAATAGGATGTCCTATTAAAAAAAATCGATGTGACTTTGACCTGACTTCTGTGACGCAACCCAAAATCAAACTACTAACTACATCACAAGTACATCACTTTGTACACTGCAATTTGTTTCTAAAACATTTTACCCAAAAACGCATACTTTTTGAGATATTCAGCCGTCCCGGAACATTTCTGTCACCCTGTATATCCGTGCTGAGCTCCTCATAATTTCCAATTCTTTCTTTAATCAGACCAAGTAAGGGGCAGCCTTAATTTAATTGCGATTAATAATATTTTAATTAAGCTTATACTCAAACGAAAACGCAATAGTATTGTAATGCCTGTCGTCGGTGGCGCGATAATCAATGTATTGGTAAAAGATGTGCGGAAAATGGCGGAAAACTCGACGAACCCTTGCAAGCCCCTGTATGTGAGCGAGTCGCGAACGATAATACCGTGTGACGGGAATAAGTAATAAATGGGAATCGCGACGACGTCGTCGGATTATCGATAGGCGCTGCTGGTCGCAACGTTCGTGACGCTCGCGCGTGCTTGAAAATACAAAACGGACATCACGGGGTGGCTGCGGCAGAAACGCCGAATTTCCCACGCGAATTTCTCGCGCAATGCGTCGTGGCCGCCTTTGCTTCGCCCGGCTCGTCTGTATTCCGAAATCGAACGGCTATCGCCGCTGTGCCGTCATCGCGCCACCACCGCGATAGCATTTGCTTCGTTTCCGTTCATACGTGGCACGCGGCGCGCTGAATAATTATTCGATCGATCGAGAGAGAGAGAGAGAGGGGNAGAGAGAGAGGGGGGGGGGGGGCGCAAATTGACGCGCGGAAAAAAGACACCGGCCGTGCCGGATAGTTGATTAACGAGGGACTTTTTTCGGCGGCGACCGGGGAGAAGGAGAGGGGGCGGTTTCGGAGCGCGAAAGCGGACGCATAAAAGCCGTAGATTCTTTCGGCCTTCGCTCCCGGCATCTATCCAATCCATTTACGGGCATTTCGGGGGCAGCAGCGCGCTCGAGCAACAATGGACGGCACTTTCTGGTCGACGAGTCGTTCGGGTTAATCGGGGACTCCGTAAATCGAGCGGAGAATTACGAGAATCCATTTGTCGATGCCGGCCGAGATTAGAGCAGGGCGCTGTGTAAACAGGGGGCAAAACGGTGTAAACGATGCCCCGGGTACGTCTGGGCGGCGCGGCGTTGCGCGCCACGCCAGTCATTATTTCGCGCCGGCGAGAGTCGCCGGCCATTAATCTACCCTATGAAATATATCTCGCTGCCGATGAGCCGGGCGCACATTAATCCAATTAAATTATAGACGCGCGCTCGCGTACGCAGCACGCTACGCCGGCTCGTTACTTTTATCGGGGATAACGCGCCGTTAAAGCCGTTCTCGGCGCGCAGCCTCGGTCGCGTCGCGCGCGTATCTCTCGATCGAAGTTGGAATATAAACCCACCCTCCGACCGTACGTTTGAATCAACATCGTCATCGTCATTCGGAAAAATGGCAGCAGGTGAGACAATTTGATATCCATTCGGGGGGAAATCTTCGAAGGAAGGGGGCTGATAACAGATATCGCGGTACCCACCCTTACGTGCGATAATTGAAAAATAACATCGTTCCGCGTCTGAGCGTTTCGTACCGGGACTTTCGTTTCGAATCGGCCGAAACGTCGCTTTCGCACGGGGAGAAATAATTTGCCGGCACGGTGAGCTTGATGTCGCAGCAAAATGTCTGTCGAGTTACTGTGCGATCGGTAAAATGATTTGTCAAGAGTTTATCCGATCGCCATTCGTTGAATGTATTTTGCTGGATCTGCAAATTGTTTTGCTATGAGAATAAATCGGTAAATGTAGGAAAACACTGTTTTGCTCCGACAGCGAGTCAACGTGTTCGCAAGACAATTCCCATTCGGCGAAATTTCTCTACCGGGCTTCTAAATCAAGGTTTGGTTCTCTGAATCGAACCTTACTCTCATTTTCGTTTCGAAGTACCAAACCTTTGATTCGGAGGACCAAATTTTGATTTTTATAACCGAAACATTTGTTTGCCCATATCCGGACAAGAATTTAGTTTGAGCCGACGAAATGAGTTTCTCAGTATAGGACATTATTTGTATAAAAATGAAAAAAATTTTATAATAACTCTCCTGTGCGCTAAAATCCATGTTATGTTAATGTATGTTAAAAAGCACACAAATACGTGTTAAATCGACGTGTTAACCTTGTTAAAATAACACAAAAGTTTCAGCGGGCCGTTATTTGCACAAAACTTTTTACTGTGCAAACGTGTACAATTACCGATGCATGTATTTATCAGCTCGTTTCATTAACTCCATGTTGACCGCCTATTTGATTCGCTAGGTGCGATTAATTACGTTCTATACGTAAATCAACGATGAAGCCCGTTACAGCAAATCGATCCTATCGCGATTAAACACCTGTTTCTTTCTTCCGCTGTCCAAACGGTGATTTCCAGTTTTTCATTGAATTCCATCAAGACCGACTACGCTTCTTTCCGCGGTTCAGATGGGCAAGTTTCACCGTTGGATGCGGAGGTCACTCATCTCCGGGTGAAAAAATGCAAACGAACAAATCGTGGAACTCAAATCGTCGGAATTTCCACGTGTAAGTGCCCCGATTTGTCGGTCCGCCCCGATCGATAACTGTCCCCGCACGACGCGCGAACGTATAACGTTGTTAAGGGAAGACGTATAATAAGACATCCGCGTATGGAGAGGTGTCTCATTTCGGGGAAAAATACGACTCGTCCGTCGTAGTTTTCCCAGATGATGGATCGTGTAATTTCAACGCATTTGTCTTACCCGTGACTTTCGGCGGGACGCCGTAACGTTAATATCAACGGGGACCTTTCGGATCGCGCGGGTCAAAAAGGAGAAACGCGTCGTGTTGTGAGAGGAGAAAATAACCGGCCTTTTCCATCGCCTGTGTTTTCGGTTACCTGTTACTTTTTGCATTCACCTGCTGGTTGATTAATTCCGGCTATTTACCGGTCAATTAATCTCGCGGCCGGTAAACAAGGACACTAAACAATGCTCTCGGTTAGCCGCCTTAAAACGCGCGACGTTAATTGCGAAAACTCGGTCAAATATTTACGGGAAATTTAATCTCCTCCCTCCCTCCTTCTCTCCTAACCCCCGGCTCCTCGTTCCGGCGATCAAGGCGGCTGAATGTAAAACCAACGCGCGCGCGCGCGCGTTTGTGTGTGTGTACGAGTGAATTTTCCTACGAATAAAGCGCCGGTACGCGGCCAATGAATAATAATTGCCGCAATCGAGTCGACGAGGCCAGTTTTGCGCGCTTATGAGACTCGAAACGAGATACATATAACGAGTGACAGCGTATTCTGAAACGGAGACATAATGTGATGGCTAATTATAACTTATTCAAGTAACAAGTGAATGACCGGCGGTGCGCTTAAAAATGCATCGTGTGTATCAAACTGTATCGCAACGCCATAAATGTATCCACACGCGAAGTGGATTCTCGCGCGCGTCTCGATCATTTTCATATCGACGAGATGAATATCTTATCGCGCGATGAACCTTTAATGTAGCGGCGCGGAGTGGTTATCGATGCTTCGGAAATATCGCGCGCGGGCGCACGCGGTTTTCAACGGCCTGTTTAGAGGCCCGTGCGATTCGCCGGCTGGGTGAATTTTTGATTGACTATCAGCTGCTTTATTTGCGGATTCTCGCGGATTTCGCGGGAATGTGCATTGCGACCTTCTCGAAAAGAAGTAGTAAAGCGAGTGGTACGTAGAAGAAGTTCGTAGAATTCCAAGTGTTCAGTGGCGATATTAAAGCGCTCCTAACATAAATTTATTACTTACTGAAAACAATATTTTCCTATAACTTTATTTAATGATCTAAGTAATAAATGTGTTAATTCTGGATGCGAAATTAAGACAAATATATGCACACACAATATACAAACACAGAAATATTATTTATTTTTTATTTTTCATATTAACGTTTTGTTTATACGTCAGTTGAACTAATAGGAATGCACGCATAATAATAACAAGAAATAATAATCGAATATTAACAGAAAGATAATAATACTAGAAAATGGTATTTAAATATTTAAATATGTGTACATCGCGGATATTACTATAAATTGTAAATTTCCTATGGTTATATTTTCAAAATAAAGTGGTCAATAATTCGGGAAATTTTTTGTATAATTTATATATTAACCTTTAATATCGTAGTAATTTTTTAAATACTACGTATGATTTAGAACAAATTAAAAAATGGGACATTAACCTCAAGGAGCGCTCATGAAAAGTGTCATCTTTGCGAATAGTCATAGTTGCGAATATCTCAGCTTTCAATTAGTCAATCGTTCTCTAACTTTACAGACGTGTAGATAATATTTTTGTCAATACCCGAGTTAAAATTTTAGTTCTGCATTAAATCTTCAGGGGAAGAAAATGGAAATAACTTCCCATTTGTAACATCAAAAGGAGCACAATAGAAGATCTTCGAAAACTTAATATAGAACTAAATGGACTTAACGCAGAACTAAAATTTCGACTCGGGATTCAATTCTTTGGGAATTGAAAGGATTCCTAAGAAAATGGTTCAACTTTCGACTAAATACCTAAAATCCTGCCGTTGCGTTTTTCTATAACGACGAATCGGTCAGCCTTGTAGTAAGTATTCGACTGTGCGCTGTCGGAGAAGTGGACCGGCAACTCCACTAATGCCCGCAAGAGTCTTCTCGATCGAATATATCGCGCGGATAGTTTGGCATCGTATTAGAACATATTAGGACGCATTTCGCTAAACTATCGATCGAGCAAGCCTTTCGTCTTCCGAAGAGTCCCTACTCGAGTTTCGCGCGGAGTTATTACCCCGACGGGCTCTGATAGGGCTTGTTGTTAATTGCGTGCTTCGCGAGTCGAATAACTCATGAATATCCATAAGAGATATCGAGCCACGGCTGAGAGATTTCGAAGGTTCTTTTCAATTGTCACCGATCGCCCTAACTAGTCGTTAATTGCGTACTTACGTAGACGTGCGTACACTTCACGACTAGGGTGACCAACCGTCCCGATTTTCAGTTCTCATTAAAGGCGTCCTAACAGAGTCCTAAACGGAACAGAACTTTTGTCCCGATTTTACACTTATCGACAAAAAAATAATACAAAATATATATAATAATATAATAATAAATATAACGATAAATTGTACTAAAATTTATTACTTAAACTGTAAGCACCATTAATAGGTGTCAGATGAAAAGTGCTTGGCGTGTACGAACAGCACTCAAAGGCATCGCCGACGCTCCTAGACTACTTTAGCTTCTATTTAATTAAACAAATCTTAGTTTCTTTTATCGAAATTACTTAATTTTCTAAACACATAATTATATATTTTATGTTCCGTTAATAGTTTTTTTTTTAATTTTACTTCAAGAGTACCAGTCTAATTTTAAACATAATAATTATTTATATCAAAACGTAACAGAAAACTGTATTCAGTTGATTGTTTGATCTTGATATAATACCAGTAAATATTTTACTTACTCACCTACGTTTATCTAATTTACTTATTTTTCATTAAAAATCCCGTTTTTGATCGTGTCTCGATATTTTAAGGCCAACACCCGGCAATTGGCTGATCGTGAGTTGCCCGCCCTAATCACGACGGAAGCGCGTCGGTTTCGCGCCGACTCTCGTCGTCGAGATTGCTTCTAACAGTGGGAAATATTAACATAAAAGCCATTATCGAAAGTGACACGAGTTTTCAAAACGGAAGTACGAAAGGGAGCGAAAGACAAATCGTGGAGGAAAGAAAGAGGAAAGAAGAGGTGATCGATGTTGAATTAATTTCGGGAATTTCGGCGGCGGGGGGATACGGAATGCGGCGTGTATAACAAGATTAACCGGCGAACGGTATTTCGGGGAACTCTGGCGCGCGCGATGCCCAAATGACGTCTAATCGATAATATCGTCTGGAACGAAGGCGGCGGCGGCGGCGGCTCTTTTGACACGAGCACGACGACTCATAAATATGCATCGCTCGTGCGGGAGCCAATCTCTAAGTAAAGCCGGCTTTAACGCGCCGAGCCGGCTGAGTTTTGACGTGGGTGACCTCCTCCGCGCGCCGCCGATCTTCGCTCCGACGGCGCGATGCGGCGCGATGCCTCGACGAGATTGCACTCGTCGCTCTTCCGCTTTCTCTCAGGTAGAACTCGCTCTCCCCCGCCCTGTGCACGCTATCGACATACCCTCCGCCACTTTGCGCAGCCGGCTGCTTTTAATTGATATTGTTTAATCTCCCGTTACCGCGAGTTTTCGTCCCGGCCGGCGCGACGTTCTCGCTCGAGAGTTCCCGTCTCGCGTGCGTTCACTCCCGATTCCAATGTGATCTGCGTGTCGAGAAAATATTTAAATATTTTTCGCACGTGTGTGCGCGTGTGCGTATGTGCCAAATTAAAGATTCGGCGGGCGTGCAACGCCGCGGAGGAGTTTAACCGTCGCAAGCTCCGATCGCTGAATTAATCATGGACGTATGAATGCGCAACAAGCTCGTCGCCCCACCTCGACACTGATTTGTACACGCGCGGATATTTCTTATTAATATCATTATAGCGATATAACACATCACGCGCTAATTATCCAGTCGCGGCCGCTACGTTTTTATATTCTCCCTCCCCCTCCCCCTCCGACGTGGATTTCATACGTGACGCGCGCGTTCCCCCGTCCATTTCCACGTTCCATCCTCAAGAATAGATTAACCCCGCGGTGGGCCGCGGCCGGTGGCCGCCTGTTAAATTAAAAATCGCACCGGCGCAACTATGGCGAACGATAAATCATACCGTCGCATCCCGGCGACGGCGCGTCATATTTTTCTAATGCACGGTTCGCCCGTCGCGGTGTAACGATCGGCGGACGACGGCGCATGAAATCGCGTATCTGCCTTGGCGCGCGGAAAGTCGCATAGCTACGTGCGTGTGTGCGTGTGCGTGCGTGCGTGGAAGCGCGACGACACACGTGACGAGGGCAAGAATCGTCGCCACAGTTAGGTCTGACGACTCTCCGGTTCTCAGGAGTCCGGTTGACGAGTCTAGTCGGACGTCATATGTCCGGTTTTCAAGTATGTCTAATTAATGAAATTAAATCTACGTTACGAAAGCAAATTTATGAACAGAGTTCGAGTTTCAGCGATGTGCCCCCATTCCAAGTTCTACTACCGGTCGAGCGGAAAGCGGTGCCATTTATAGCAGAACGTCCGATTCTCCCCTAAAAGGCGCCTTTGGAGCGGGGAAACGTCGCTAATATCCGAACTCTGATCGGCTTTGGGAAAGCAGGTCTGATTGGTGGATATAAATGCTTCAACAAAATGCTTGTAACGAATGTCAAATGTCGTATGTGTAAAATACTCGTACAGTTTAATTTCGTGCTCAGTAATAAAATGTATTACTAATGTAAACTGTACTAGTAAAATTTATATTAAATAATAGTGGTTTATTATTTTATCCCAGCAAATTCTGTTTTTAGACTGTTTGGAAAAAAAGAATATCGTGAGTAATTTCTTATGAAATTTTGTCTTTAGTTTAGTTTCGTATGATTACCGTCTGGTTAGGCTTTTCTGTTACCAAAAAGGAAATGTCCGGTAATTTGGACCTTTGCATTCGGCAACCCTATCTATGTTCGATAAAGAGTATGTTTAGAAATAGATTTTAGCGTCGGTAAAAGGGACGAAGTTGTCGGCAACGACAATTATTGACGTTGCGTCTCGTACCTTCCAGCAGTGAATCAGTTGTTAGTGTATGGACACTTGATCAAATATCCAAGAATAATTACAGAAGGAAACTAAATCAACTGTCTTAAATAAAATACAAATCATAATATAACAATGGAAGAGTGCATTTTATTTGAAAACATCGTCAAACCGCCCAGTGGTTCCTCTTTCCAATGACGGTGATGAAGAACTGGGAATTATTTTATTCAATAATAATAGAAATGAAGGGAGAGAATAGTCGGAAAAATTAGAGATCACTGAACATGTCGCACGTCCGATATAACCCCTGACTTTTGGATTTCGATCGTCCATATATCGAGAGCTGATTTATCGGTAAGAGATACGAAAATGCAGCATCAACGACTGTTATTACCGTCAACTCTTCACCCCCTTTTACCGGTGGTAACCGAATCTATTTCGAGACACTCCAAGAGCGAGGAAATCGCGCGTCTGTTCCTCCGCTCACGCGGTCGACTTTCGTGTCGCGCGTCCGCGCGTGTATCCGCGATACGTTCGCGAGCGTGACGAAAATATCGGAAGGTCCGGCGGAGACCGATAATGGCGCCTCTGCGACCTACTTGCTCTCCCGGCGGAAGAGAAGAAGGCGGAATGATATATTTTCATCCTCTCCGGAACGGACGGCGGCGTGTACAACGCAGCGCGGCAACGGAGCGGAAGGGAAGCGGCGCGGAGAAGGAGGAGGAAACAGAAAGAGAAGGTGTATCGACGACGCAAGGGTGAAGACGATCGAACGCGGGCTCAGCTCGCCGATAAAGCCGAGGCGCCAGCCACTGAGATAAGCCTTCCACCCTCCTCACAAGACGCAACTTCGTCCTTCTTCCCCGAGAGAGAAAGCGTTCGCGAGTTCCCCCCCNCCCCCCCCCGGCGGCGGATTTGCTCGCGTCCGATCGGCAATGCTTCTCGCGTCGTCGACCACACACGATAACGCGCGACCACGTGTCCGACGACGCGGATCTCAAGAACAAATGACGTCACGTTAATGTCGGTTAACTGGTAATTGACGTTAATCACACACGGCATGTCGCCAACTATGATGATATACTCGGAGGAATGATTTAGTAATAATAGCCGAATCTCGTTAACAAGCGGCGAACTTTGCTGTCATTGCTGAAAATTGGCTGTTGGCTGAGGCAAAATGTAGTTGCCGCGAGGTGTTACTTTATTAGCTAAAATTATTAGCATGGGCAGCTAAAGTTGATTATGTGCTGCTGCGTGTGTGCTCGCTCTCTCTCTCTCTCTCTCTCTCTTTCTCGCGTGTTATATAGACCATACATAGACAATACAAAACGCGTTTATAACAACCGACGAAGTGGTGCCTAGATAGAAAAAAAAAGTGCTAATATCAGGTAAACGTCATTACCTGTTTTAAGCTTCTTGAATCAAGTGATATTTTTAGGAATTCAGGTATATTAATAGTTCATAGCAAATACTTGAATGCAGAACTACCTTAACTTGCAATTAAATTATTCAACATAAGTGTGAAACGGGCGCTAAATTTAAAAAAATATATTTACTAGAATTATGTAATACTTCTTTTCCCATTGAAGAAACCTAATGGTTTTAAATTTCGATTTTTCTCTCGGATAAATATTTGCCTAAAATATAAATTCTGATATTTTCAATATTGTGAATTTAATACTAACTGTTTACTTACGCACTGTTTACTAACGCACTGTTTACTTATATGAAAAAAATATTGTATGTAGTCAATTATATTTCTACTTCTATTAAACATTTATTTTCTTTAAAATCAGCATACACTAATATCTTAAAGAAAGTTTCTATTAAAAAAAAAAAAACAATAAGTTTCTAGTCAGGAATACGAATATGATGTTAATACTATTGTGACCTAACTAATACTTTTTCCTGTAGCGTTTAAATTCAAACAGCTATTCCTATTTTGAGCAGCTCCCTATTTTGAACAGCTCCCTATTTTGAACAGCTTCCTATTTTGAAGATATATTTTAGCCGCCTTAGCTAGCTTTCTTATTTCTGCAAATTTTTTCCCCGAATATAGATACGAGACAACGCGTTGGGTTTTTATTCCCGCTATGTTTGATCAAGCTATTATCGAGGCGAGTTCACTCGAAAATAACGCTATCGATATAAACTGCGTATTTTTGTATCCAGGTACCAGAGGTACCTAGTGCCAACGAGTAAAACTAATTTTTTAATTAACCATATCTTTACCATCTTGTCCTTACATTATCATATTCTCTTCGTTAATCTGCGTACGAAGATATTAAAATAAATTAAAGTCAACGAAAGAAATGAGTACTTTGCCCGAAATGTTTAATAATTTAATCTTGACATACATTCCCCGACGTGTATAAAAGCTAAATACTTTATAAAGCGTTTACCTTTTGTCGCCTTTACTTTGATGCCCGCACAGAATAACTCGAAGAACAAACGAAGAATAAATAAGAAATAATGAAGAATAAACAAATCGGACGCGCTCGAATACTCGGATATTCGGTTAATACCGGAGACCCGGAGTACTCGGATACCCAAAATTGACCGTCGAGCGACTCGAGGAAACTCGTGAAAAAACTTCGCCCTTTCTCGTTTCTTCGCGCGACCTCGACAATTGCACGAGCTTTGGAAAACGAGCCGCGACCGCGGACGCTCGTCCGGATTGTCGGGCGGATTGGCCTCGGCGCACGATCGACGACCGTTGGCAAGAATGGTGGAGAGTCCGTGGGCTTGGTCACGCATTAGTAATTGCCAATTTCCAGGCTTCCCTAAACCGACGTAAACTACCGTTGTGTCGCATCAAGGGAATAGGTAACTCGCGCGCGCGGACACCACGGCCGATGACGTAAACACGCGGGATTCAGGCACGACCGGCGCAGATGAATTCAATTTCCCGCTCGTTACTCGCGGGATGAAGAACGACGATTTCATCGACAACGTGACGCTGTCGCCGGGATTATCGACCCGCCGCCGCGAATTTCACGGTACCTTCTCCGGGGGGGTAGTCCGCGTTTTCGTCGGCGCCTTTTATCTCGCGAATCGAAAATCTCGGCTCACAAACGGACGATTTTCCATCGAGTGAAGTCTCCCTCTAACGAAACCACCCACGTAATCGTCGCCGTCGTCCCTTGGGCGACGCGATTGTAATGGCAACGACACTCGAGACTACCGTATTCTACGAGTCTCGACGATCCATACGTGTTTATCGCGAAGAGTCCGACGATTCCGCGATCCATTCCTACGCGTGTTGACCGCGACGATCTGTCGCGGCTTTTGCGATTATTCATAAAAATACGACCGGACAATCGCGACGGTCTGCCGATATTTCGGCTGCCGCAGCTCTCGCAGGTACACGGTAAAACATTTTGCGTTAAGAACGTTACTTTTACACGGGGAAAGTGTGCAAATATATTCAATTAATACATTCACTTGGTTAACATATGTTGACAGCAACGCTGTCATCCAGTCTCATCGGAACAGAAAAGTGAGACAGCGACTGCTTCTTGGCAGAAAAGGTGATAAAAAAGATCTCTCAGACGTCGAAATAATGACGTCGAAAGTGACGTTACTTCTCAAGTTCTGAGAATAAGCGAAACCATTTAAGCAAAAAGAGCAACGTTTATTCTTACCTTCCCAGGTTTGTCTTTGGATAACTCAATAAACATACGAGTTCTTTCCGCAACAATCTAACAATACTCGTGAGTGTTCAAACAACACATTTCATACTTTAGTGTCGATTAAGACATTACGGATATTAATTAATTAATTAATTTAGTGTTCATTTTTCACGTAATATTCGCGTCACTTTCCCACACATCCGCCCTGTGTTAAAACAACAATGTATGCGGACCGTTTGGGAAAACTCGTGAAATGTGTGAAATTTGGCGGAAAATTTTCCACCGGGTAACAGACTCGCGCCGGAACGCCACGTTCCGATGATTACGCCACGTGACTTCGCGGCATCGGCAGTACAGACTGGATATACGCGGGTACAACGCGCGTTTACTCCGCAGTACGCGGTGGTATGACTGCCGATGACGGAATGTAAACGATTCGCATCGTCGCCGCGACTCCGCCGCCGTGGATATTCATGGGTCGCGTGTCCGCCGGTGTCATCATCGAGCCGTTGCTTCAACGACGCGAGGACGAAAAAGGAGAAAGGGACCTTCGCCGCATTATAGCCTCGCACTTAGCCCCGTTGACTGCCTCCTCTCTGCGTTTAAGCCGTCCCGCTCGCTCTCATTGTTTATTAAAATACTCCTCGCGCTCCGTAACACGTGCATATTTTAACGGTGTAAATTATGCGCTCGCGCATCCCCGCAGGGGCCGCCGGCGCGGATAATTGAAGGGGTCGAAAAAGCGCGGTGCGCGCGCTGCCGGGTTGTGAAATAGCCGATAAAACTGCAAAAAAATGTGGCGGAACGGGAATGCCGATCATCGCTATTCCGGCGAAACAATTAGAACTTCATTAGCGGCCGTTTATCTTTTTCTACTTTCCGATCCTGTAGGATCCGTTTTCCTCGTAGTGCGCGATCGTTACCGCGCGCGGGATTGGTTATCGTAAATACGCAATGTACCGGATTTAGAGCGAGCGTTTTGTTTCCCTTTCTTCCTCGTATCTTCGTTTTGCGCTATCGATTATCACTTATTGTTGCTGTCGGCGGAACTTCACCTGTCAGATTACCCGATCGGCAAGATAACCGATAACGTGCGCGCGCGTATGTTTGTCGGAGGAACCTTATCGTATATAATTATCGGCGAATTAACATCCGTAAGATTCGAGTTACCGGGGAAATAAAAATGCGGGCGTAGTGGGCGAAAGCCGCGCTCTACGGGTTTTTGTATCGCTTTCGTCCTCCAATTTGAATAGCGTGAATGTGATAAAATATTATTGCAGCGATTGCGCGGTTTGTCCTGCCTATGTTGAACTTGTATTTATTTTATTTCATTATTTTTTCAAATGTCACTACAATTCGTGTTTATCTTAGTATATCGTGTTGCTTTCGTTATTTCAAGCGGTGGTTCGTTTCTTTCCGTGTAAACCCCGAAATCTATCTTTAATTTCATATAAAAATATGATTTAACACATACTTCTCTTTCCTATGGCTTTCTCCGTCCTTTCTTCTCTTTCTCTCTCTCTCTCTTTCTCTCTCTCTCTCTCTCTCTCTCTCTCTCTCTCTCTCTCTCTCAATATTAAATAAAATATATGCATATATATAGATACACAAAAAGGAAAATGCTAGAGATTTAAGTGAACAATTATTTTAATTCATTTCTCGATATTTCCCTCTCCGTCCCCCGTTCTTACAAACATTTAACGCGCGAAATCGGGCCGCAACAAATAGCGCGGATTGCCGGATGGTCGCTCATTTAAACAGCCAACGAGAGAAGGCCATGACGCCCGACGACGCTTCGTATTTTCGGAGGCTGGCAAAAACCAGTGGGGGGGGAGGGGGTCCGGGTGACGTCGAGCGCGAACGTGGAGGAGGAGAAGCGGCGAGGATAAATGGGACGGCGCGCGGGTAGCGCGCGCAATTGTTGCGCGGACGTACACGACAAGGCGAATTTCGCCATGGCCGGGGCGATACAGTGACAACGGTTAAGTACCGGGCGTGTACGCAAAACCGAATTGTATTAGGAACTTCCCGCGAGCACATGCTCGAATTTGCATAAACGCCGCGAACTCGCCTCCGCTACAAGCACGCGCGCACCGGTGGAGAGTAGTGCTCGCGCGCGAGTAATACGTGTGTGTGTGTGTGTGTGTCTCTCTTTTTCTCTCTCTCTCTCTCTCTCTCTGCGATACGCGTACGTCCGTGCGCGTTGCCGTAGGCGTGCGTTTGTATTTGGCGGTTAAACCTGCCAAAATGATCCATAAACACGGCTGTACTTCAGCAAAGAGAGAGGAAGCGAGCGGGCTAAAGCGAAGCAGAGAGAGAGAGAGAGAGAGAGGAAGGAAGAGAGAAATTGTCGGGAGCCGTTCTCGTCGTCGAGGCAAAGGCGATCCTCACGTTCTACATTCTTTGTCCGTTATTAATCGCGGTTTCGCAGGCGGAGGAGGGAAGGGGAGGGCGGAGGAAGAGAGGATGGGGTTTCCGGCTCGAAGCTGCGGAGAGCGTCTCGCGGACGTGAACGCGAGCGGATGGAAGAGCCGCGCGCTTGCCTGGCCCCGCTTGCTTGCGGGATCACGCGAGTTCGTCAGGATTTGACAGATGGGACTAGACGTACGGCCTTTCAACCTCGAATAATTATTTCCGTGCGGTTTGACCCGCGGGGGGCCCGGCCGCACCTTCCAATTAGGGCCGGCGATCAAAGCGCCGATCAATTCTGTCGCCGGTCGGCACGACCCGTAGACGCGCGTGCGATTAATCTTCGCGAGACAATCGATTTCTTGCGCGCCATACACACCGCCGACGGCGACGACTATCCGTCTTCCCGCGCTACTTCCGGTCCCAATATTTGACTATCGGTCGCCTATTCCGCGCGCGAAATATTTTACGTGGCCCCGCAACCATTCATCCTCGCTTCTCCACCGCCGCCGCGCGGAATTGATCGCCATTGCTGGAAATTAAAGCTTCCGCCGATATCCCGAGAGCGGGAGGTACTAAAAAAAGAAAAATCCGACCACCCGCTCTCGGCTCTCGAGTGCATTTTGCATGCGTAAAATCATGTCCCGCTCGTTGTCGCGCGCGATCGCGCTCCCGCGCGAACGGGATTTCACGCTCTCGGCGATTATTCTTCGCTCTTCCTCGTCGATCGGAAATCGAGATCACCGCGAGATAACGCCGGTCAACAAATTTCGTATGATAAATCGTATCCCTTTTGAGCTTTAATTCTTCCTATTTATGTTTATGCGTTGAAACATAAAATGAAAGAAATTATTTAGCTACACGGTAAAACATTTTACGTTAAAAGTGGCCCGCTGAAATTTTTGTGTTACTTTAACATGAGGAATATGTTAAAAAATATGCACAGATATACGTTAAATTAACATATTCGCCTTGTTAACATATTACTTTTGAACATGATCACCTTGTTAAAGTAACACCAAAATTTCAGTGAACTGTTTTTGAAAACCAAATTTTTTTTTAATATGTATAGTTCAAGAAATATAAGCTGCATTCCAATTTTTATAAATCAATAGTACTTTTATAAATCAATAGTATGAGATGTGAAAATCGAGCTAAGTCTTGACTTTAATCGTTATATTTGCGATTAACATCATAAAATTTATTAAAGAGAGAGAGAGAGAGAGAGAGAGAGAGAGAGAGAATTGACAGTTTAGATCTAAGAAATAATATTGAATTGACCACAGAAAAAAATCAGTCTTAAATCAAAGTAGATATTTTCGTATACAAGCAAGAATATAATATTTTTAAAAGATTTCTATTCTTGATTTGAATTCAAGTAACATTCGCATAGAATACATATTCAATGAAATCAGGAAAAAGTCTTCCTAGAAGATTATAATATCCTCGCTTGAAAGTATCTATTCTTAATTTAATACCATTTTTTTCCCTGTGCGGTGCAATCAAATCCCGCGAATGGACACGATGGAATGTTCCTCGCGTGCGTTATATTGTAGAATCCGGCGCGAGCTAAGAATGGGAATTAAGTACCATGAGGAAAAATAGAGAATGAGAGATCGATATATGCTTTCGCCGTGCATCCACAAAGTATCGAAAGCTCCTCGCGACTACTCGCCGGCTCTCACCAATGTCCGTTTCCCATCAGTCCGGGAATACGCGCGTCGATAGCATCGCTGCTATTCCAATATTCGGCCGGACGCGAATCGCACCGATCGAATTACGAGGTCCCCGGGAAGGAATCGGCCGATGCCGCGCTACTTTCTTCCACGCTCCTTCTCGCTCCTCTATTTTCTCTCCCTTCCGCGCGGACCACCCCCGCTTATCTGTTTGCCCCTGTCGCTACCCGGCTTTGCCGCGTTTTCCGTATTTTCGTAGCGCGCGATATTGGTCCCAGCGGAGAGCCCGATAGTTCGATACTTCACGATACACCGAGTATTATTGCCATTCCTGTTTACTCCGACAAAACAAAATACCTCCCCTGCCCCTCCACCGGCGCCGAGTGTATATATGTACACGGATAATCGCGCACACCAGGCTTCTCGTCTCTTCCTTTCTTTTCTTCGAGGTGCGTCGATCGTTCCGGTAATTTCAATCGGGCCACCGTCGGTAGCGAGAGAGAGGGAGAGAAGGAGAGCGAAAGAGAGAGGTGGAGATATTCGCCGAGGTTGAAATTAAATTTGATTTCGCGACAGTCGTAGGGGTGAAGCATAATACGAAGAGCGGAGGTCAATAATTCCGGCCGACGTTCTTCGGGGTAAACGCTCGCTCACTCGCTCGTTTGTTCGTCCGTTCGGGACAGAATACAAAGAGGGGAAGATAAAGCCGTTACCTCGTCGCTCGCTATCGCCCGGGTTTGCTGAGAGGTAACGAAACGTCGCGGCGAGATCGCTTTAATTAGCTTCCACGTTGTTACGCGGGCCCTCGCACGGTATCGTTCGGTCGTCGCTCGGCGAAATTAAAATCGCAACGTCCGTCCGTCCGTTCCGCATCTCGCACGCGTCGAAAAATGCATATCGGGATTACGACGGAAGCCGAAGCCGACGTGGTTTAATAACAGCGCTGGATGTGCCCTACCTGCCCGCCCGCGCGGCCGATATGCATGCATGTCGACGGCATGCGCGCCGTGCAATACCGCGGCCGTAGCGAATCGCGAAATAAAATAAATGTACGATGGCGAAACGCATTACCCCATAAAATAAGCGCTGGCTGCCTCTGAGCTATCGCCCCGTTCTGAATACGACTACAGGTCGGCGCTCCGCTCGGCCGCAGCCTCTCGCTCCCTTACGGCCGGTTCCATTACCGTCGCGGCTGTACCGCGCGTCTACGACGTTTGTAGAACATTCGGAAGAAACAAAAAGGAAATACGTTCTCGTAAAGCTGCCCGTTCGCGACGCGTGTCGCTCCGTGTCGTAAGGGGGAAAGCGTGTGCGGCGCGTAAAACGTACCGTTGCGTGCCCGTAAAAATGAAAAGGGTCGCTGGAGGCGAAGAGCCGCGCGACGGCCGAACCGACGAGTGGATCGGAGGATCGCGGTGCCGAAGTGTTCGCGATTTTCCGAGTTGCCGAAATACCGCGACGACGTCCCCGACGTTTTCGTGCTCTCGTCGTGAAAACGGAGGGAAAGAGAGAGAGAGAGAGTATAGCGGTAGTCTCGCTTTGCACGTGTAAGCGATATCGCGCGAGAGCGCGGCGAAATAAGAACGGAGCAAAGTTGGATTGTGGAAGGAAGGAAATAAACTTGCGCCTGAGTCCACGGAGTGCGTGTGATCCCGGTATTATTATACAGCGAACCGGCAGAAAGTTAAACAAAACTCAACTGGCTTATGATACTCGCATGTTTCTCATTCTCTCTCTCTCTCTCTCTCTCCCTTTCTCTTGTTCTCCCTATCTATCCATCTTCCTTTTCTACGAAACGATACCGAAGGTTGCGCACTTGGAAAAAGTTTCATCGTCGATACAGAGACACGCGATAAAACGGAGACGATAATTTTTGTTCTTTTACGTCGTTATTTCGCGACAGGTATTTTTACGCGTAAGGAAATACTTAATTGGACACGATAGAGAGAGAGAGAGAGAGAGAGAGAGAGAGAGAGAGGGGAAGAAATGGTTAGATTAATCTTGCGTATGCTTGCGAGATTCTTCTCTCTGTTGTTAAGTGAGGCGGTTTCAATTGGAAACCCTTCGAGCGTGTGAGAGAGAGAGAGAAAGAGAGAGAGAGAGAGAGAGAGAGAAAGAGTCCTAGCTTCTTTTTATAAAATTCTTCCCCTTTGTGCGCGACCTGGTGCGTTGGCCCTTCAATTACCACCGAGTCTCCTCTCGCTCTATTAGACTTTAATTTACCGTTACTCCGTTTCATAAAAGAGACACCCTTTGTGCGCGCGTTCGCTCGCGTCTTCGGCTCGCGGATGATAAAGTTTATAATTTAAGTCGTTGTTTTTAAATTTTCATCGCTGACTCAATTATCAACTGATTTGCGATCCGGTCGGTAGCGCGACTCCTTGATACGGTCGATTAAGCATTTATCCTTTAAGTGGGTAGTTTCAAAAAGCTCTTCGCGAAGCGGACTACCTACCTATGAATTACGCATCAAATGCGCTCGCTTCTACTCGCGGGTGTCGCTTTGCTCCATTTTGTAAGTGCTGCTCTCGCGATAATGAGCGCCGACGGCGCGATACCCGATACACCCGGCAGAGTGCGAAACTCCGAATTATCATCTCCGGTTCGTATTTTTTTAACGCACCACCCAGTATCGCGATTCAGTTTGCCGCGCCAGCTGAGATCCCCTTTCTGCGCGGCCTGCGATAAACCGGCGTGCTTCGACGTGGCCGACGTCGAGCCGAGCCGCCGGTTTTGACGCCTCGATTAAAACCCGACGGAAATACAACCGTAACACGCGCGACGCCGACGATTTACTAATCCCCGTGCACACCTGCGTACCCCCATAAATCCGTCGCACTTTGGACACGAAGCTTTCTAGGCCCAAAGTATGCATTAATATTTCTCTTCGAGCCGCGCGCGCGCCCGCTCGCCAGCCCAGAAGCGGTAGCTTCCGGTACCATCGAACAATGTCCACGTGCTGCTGGCCGCAGCGACAGGGGTAGCGAAGAGAAAGAGAGACGGAGAAACAGAGGCAAAGACAGAGAATGTGTGTATGTGTGTAGAATGAGAGAGAGAGAGAAGGAGAACAGACCAGCAGCCTGATAGGACAGGCAGTGATTTCGCTGCTTACGCCTGACCCATTTCGCATTCGTACCACTTGCCGGTCGAAATACAGCCTCGTACGCTGTCGTGTGTTTGCGCAGTGACTACGGATGGCCAGTATGGTCTGGCAGGCGGGTAAGAGAGGGTGGATAGGTGAGTGGGCGGACAGGGTTGTGGCGAGGCGGTAGTACGAGGAAAAGCGGAAGAGGATCGAGGAGCGAGAGCGTGGAAAGGGAGAGAGAGAGAGAGAGAAGCAACGAGGTAGGAAGAGGCGGTTTGCGGGGGATGGTCGCAGGACGAGTGCCGGATTATATCCGGACCAATTCTACCGAAATGTATCTCCGTCGTTGCGCCTGAGCACGTTCGAATGTGCGTGCGTGGCTCGACTACGTGTACCTCGTGTAGGTGCGCGTCGCGCGTCTCTGCGATATTGTCGCTGCACGCGGAGCGCGATCCGGAAATAGAGAGTGTACAGGCACAGGCTAGTAGACAGGGCGAAAAATCATTGCCATCGGCTTTACGTCGACGTGGTTAGAAACTTCGGTTATTCTCTCTCTCTCTCTCTTTCTCTCCCTCCCTCCCTTGCTCTCTCTTTCCTTCTCTGTTCCGCTTGGAAACGTGTTTCATATAAAGTTGCGCTCGATAAGTGTGCTGCAAAATGCGACGGATAACTGATTTAGATGCGTATCGTCACTCGGTTATTAATATCCCCGAACGATTTCGCGCTTAACTTGTACTCGAATCTTCCTTGTGAAATGCAAAGGAAGAGATGTAACGAACGTAATTCGTGTGTATGCGGTGGTCGAATGTATAAGCCGGTTTGTGTTAGCCATTTACCTGACAAATCAATACGCGTAAATGTGTTATCAGACCGAATGAGTGTTTCAGCAAACTCTTTGGGGATGAGATAGAGGAGAGCGTTCCCGCAAGTGCTCTTGAAAGCGCACGGATGATGCGACGAAAATAGGGGCGGACCGGATAAATTTTCTATTTTCCGCTGCATCGGGCTCTAATTTCCGCGACATTTTGACTAAATCGCGTAATCAAAATGCGAGGCGCCGCGAGCAGAGGCCGATCGGGCGAATTAGTTAACGAAGTGCCATTCAACGTAGCTGGCGAACGGTCACTCGGTGCGAAACGCTGATTGGCAAGATTTAACCTTAAATATATGAAAAGCTGGAGGCGGGAGCGCGCGACGAGTTAGACGGGAAAACGGGAATGAGATGAAACGTCCTCGCGAAAAATTGATAGCGCTAATTTCATCCGATATATATTCGCTCGCATCCTTTTTTTTTTATAGCTTGTTAGGAAACTTCGAGCGTTATTACGGCGGGCGCGTATATAATCAATACATTTTTACCAAATGGGGATTTTACGCGTATAATCCTTCGACGAGAAACAATTTAACGAAATATTTCGATCTTCTTTCTTTCTCCCTTTTTTTTTTTTTTTTTATTAAATTCGATACAGGCGCCGCGATAACCATTAATGAATAGATCGGCGATACCATCCCAGGCATTTCGCGCGCATAACATTTTTCGTCGCTATAATCCAAACGCTATTTTTCCCGATGCAATTATATCGCGTTGCACGCGAGGTCGCGGCCGAGTATCGTCCGAACGTTCGCCCAAGAGAGAGAGAGAGAGATAGAGATAGAGAATCGGTGCCCGTAGGAGATCGCGTTTTCCTCCGGATTTTTTTCCAACCGTCGGGGGGCCCTCGGTAGTCGAACTGCTCTCCGAGCTGTCGCTCGAACATTTTGATACATGTTGTAGAACAAACTGCAGGACGCGCACGCGCCGAGATTGGCAAGCCGAGCGCGAGCTCTGGACACACCGACAGGAAGTTGGTGTTTCGGGGGATGGTGCGAAGCTAGAGAAAGAGCGAGAGAGGGAGAGAGCAGAGAGAGAGAGAGAGAGAAAGAGAGTGAGGAGGGGGAGGGGAGGGTGTGAGAGCGAGACTGTAGGAAGGGACGGTTTAAAATTTCACAATCCAGCGGTAAGCGATACTCTGGGCTAGGCTCATGAATATTTCAAGGTGTTTCGATACAGGAAATAGGAACGCCGCCGCTGCCGCCGCTCACGATGCAAGCCGCCTCTTTGTCCCGGCTGCTCTGCGCGAGACGCGGAAGTCATCCTCAAGGTTGAACGAGTGTCAAAGGTGTATTCGGCAGGAGCGCTTTAAATGAAGATTATCGCTGCTTTTTTAAATCAAAGGAAAATCCGGACACGAGCTCGGACGGTTTACATACGACTGGCGCATGTGTATGCGTGTGTGTTCGCGACGAAAAAGGGAATCAATACAGACGGAGTACGCGTATTTAAATATAAAAATATCCCCGCTGTCGCGCGCTATTTAAAAATTGAAATAATCGACCCCGTCGGCGTTTCCGCGTTAGCGGCGTATATCACAGGCGAATTGTTTTGACGTTGTATCCTCGGCCGCCGCCACCGGAAACACATTCTAGCAATCCCTCCATAGTGCCTCCTTCATTATTCATCTGCGCTCCGTTCTCTTGTCCACTTTGTCTTTCCTTTGTCGTCTATCATATATCGATCGGTCGTATGTCACGGGGGTTAAGTTCGTTCGCGCAGCGCGGGGGCTATCGATCGCGCGCGGGCCATCGCAGCCGCCGCCTATTGTTTCGGGGCCACTCGCCGAACAAATTAATAGTTTGACACAATGATTCCGGCGTTAACAGTGCGCCCGGTCCGGCGTGAAACGCGAACGTGCGCTGACGCGCGCGCGCGCGCGTTCGCGATAAACAGCCATTATATCGGAGTTATTTATTGCTTTTTATAATCTGGCGAAAGAGAGAGAGAGAGCGCATGAATACGTAGTGCGGATACCGACGCCCACGGGGACGACGAATAGAGAGGGCAGGGGGTATCGTCGGAACCGGAAGAACTCGGGGACAAACAAAGACGGGCGGGAGGGGGGCAAACTTCGCCGTGGGAAATTTAATAATATCCTTCCGCGCCGGGGGAATTTAAGGACTTCATAAAGTCGCGCGCGTTAAGTGCCGTTGGCGCGTCTCGACCCGTCTCAAAAATTTCATTACGTTACCCGCACCGCGGCGTTCCCTTTCTTTCTTTTTCCCCCTTCTTTTTTCCCCGGTAACGCGTCCGACGCCGAGACGGATATCCGTAAACGACGACGGCGCGTCGTCGGGAACTCGCGACGTTTCTCTCGTCGTTCGCAGATTGGAATGGAAGCCGAGGTCGCCCGGGCGCGTATTGCCGGTCGTTCCCTTCCGCGGCGGTTTACGCCGGTCGTTGCCGGCCAGAATCAGAAAGCATCCTCGTGCGTTCCACGACTCGCGTTCCGCCCGCATGAAAATCGCCGCGTATACATAATGCATGGGGCGGGAGGGGAGTG
>NW_014554609.1:304841-338214 GCF_001313825.1 Dinoponera quadriceps | reverse complement strand
GGGGGGGGGGCGCGGCCGATATTATTTTTCCGCGAGTACTATATCACGCGAGGAAATTACAAGCCCGCTTCAATAAGTAATAAATAACGTCTCGCGGGCCCGCTGGGTGTACACGAGAAGGAGGAATGAAGGGAGCGAGGGGAGGAAAGAAAGAGAGAGAGAGAGAGAGGGAGCGCGTCGTCGTCGTGCAGAACGCGGGACACATACTTTCTACTCTGTCGCCCTTCGCCCTATCGCCTCGCTCCGTCTCGCTCTGTCGCGCCCGCACGGGTCGAAATCGCCTTCCGCTTTCGCTCTCTCTCTCTCTCTCTCTCTCCCCCTCGTATTGTTAGCGCGATGATACATTGGATTCCCTAACGTTCGAGAGGCAACCCCCGCAAAGCATGCACACGGGCGCGCTTACACGGGCGAAACATCGGGACGGCGCGCGACGGGACCGAGTGGAGGTCTTTCGCGCTTTCAAACTCTTCCCTCGAGAGCAGAGAGCTCAATCTTCCCTCTGTTGCCTTTCCCTCTATATCTTCCTGCTTTCCCTCTCTCTCTCTCTCTCTCTATCTGTGTCTCACGTTCATTTATGTCTTTCCGCGTTCAACTTTTATTCGCGATCGATCCTCCCTCCGGCATGTCGCGCACTGTGACCCAGATAGATCAGATAAATAAAACGCGAAACACACGGCGAACGGCGTGTCGCAGCGCAATTAATATATCCGCAATTAAAGGTGAATTTATATTGCGGCGAGGCGCACGAGGCGGATAATTTATTCGCCGGGAAATTCAACGCCGCCGCGGCCCCGGCAGGTCAATCGCGATTCTATAGGGTTTCCCGTCAATAATTTTAGAATCCATAAAAGTAAAAGCGCCGGCGTGTAACCAATTGGCGGAAAATTGCTTGAAATTTTAACAGTCTCTCTCCTTCTTCCTCTCTCACCCTATCTTAAAAATAAGCTCTTTCCTATTACACCGAGAGCTATCGAATTATGGCGTGACTTGTTCAAGATTCTCGCGATGTTTGATTATAATAATTATTATTATTTCCATCGGTAATTATGCAATGTTTCCTTAGTTATCATTATTTATTGCGGCGTGAGATATATCTGTAATTGCTTGTGACTGCTTAACGGTGTTAAATGAATTGTAGTACTTGTTTAGTTATTTTAGTTGTTGCAGTAATTACAGTGATTGACACAGGCGATATAAATGATATTTAAGGAATTGTAGTGATTGCCGCAGTAATTGCAGCGATTGTGTTATTCTTAACCCCAGGAAGATAAAATTCTCTCTCTCTCGCTCTCTCTCAATCGTAAAAGTGATAATGTTTTATTTTTGCTTTTTATTTAAACTAAGGATATTGTGAATACAACTTCGTTATTGTTTTCGTGTAAGTTCAAGAGGTTTTACTCCAGAGTGCAAATAAATCCTTATCTACCCATCGGTCGATCTATCTCTTTCAAATAAAAAGAAACACACACACCGAGGGCTTCGAGCGGCGTGAATGCCGAGGCGAAAATGCTAATTAGCGGGTTTCGCCCGAAGGGCACATCCTTTCTGCAATTTTTCTTGTCGGCCTCGAGTGCGGCAATGAGAAAGAGCTATTGTAAATGGAATCTCGGCCCGTGTGTGCTCTGCCCGCGCGCGGGCGCATAGTAATAACTACAATTAAATTGCGGGTGAGAGTCTCGCGGCGCGCGAGTCTCGGGCGATCGCACGCTTTAAAACTCATCGCGCCGTGATTTATCGTGAAAATTCCACGTGCAGACGCGCGCGCGGCAACTTTCTTCTTTCCGGCCCTCGTTGCCGCGGCGGTGTGCAACTCGATATAACTGCTCCGCAACATCCCCGAAGCCGAAGGTGTTGCAGACAGCCAGTTCAATTTCATGGCTTACACTGTTCCTCCATCCGCCGCGGCCTACTCGCGCGCGATCCCACCATCTTCCCTTCTTCTTTTACCATCCCCCTTCCCTCGACGCGCCCCTCGCCATTTCCCCTTCATCTCCTCCCCTTCCTTCGCGGCCTCCACCCTTTGAAAACTTTTCTACTCGGCATCCTCGAAACTTTCAAATCACTTCCCCGTTTCCCTCGAGCTTTTTAAAAATTCACCCCTCCCCTCTCCGCTCGCGCCCATCTCTCAAGCGCCGTCCCTCCGCCGTCTCTTACCGTACTCGAAGGATCGCGCGATGGATGGAGAGGGAGGGGAAAGTACGTAAGGGTTAAAGGTGATTCGACGCGGCTCGGAGAACGGGTGAACGCTTAATTTGTAATTGAAATGCCAAAAGAAATCGCTTGAGCCGCTTGATCGCGACGGCCGGGCGGAATGAACAGAGGCCGAAGGAGGGAGCCGTTCGAGCGGAAGCAATTAATATTTCCCATCCGTCGAGAAAGCCGAAAGAGCAGTGGGGATGCTCACGCGCTCTCTTCGTCCGCTGCTCGCGACTTGACCGCGCGACAACCGGGACGGCTCGTCTCTTTTCTCTCTCCGTGACCCCCGCGACCTCGTGAATTTGTGAGCGCGCGAATCTCTCCGCGTAACCGAGTTCTCCATTCGCCGGGCCGATCCAGGGACTACGCCGTGGCGGATAGACGCGTGCGACGTGGCGAGGCGACCGTTGGGACTGAAATTTGCACGTTCACGGCCGAACGAGTCCCGTTCCGCGCGCCTTATTCTCCTTTGCGAATTTAAAATCGCCGTAGACGCAGGACGTCGCTCAACCACGAAACGAGTCCGGGAGTGGTAGTTCGCGTGATCGATTATCGATAACTCCGGCTGGCTTGAACTTTCAAAAAAGTCCTCGGTCCCTCCCGTCTTCCTCTATTTCCCTTTTCCCTCCGCCTCCCCCTCCCCCCGCCGGCGCTTTAACCGTCTGTCCGCCCGCCGCTATTACCCCTTTCCTTTCTCGCTCGCCGATCCTCGCCGCCTTTTTGTCTCCTCCTCGTTCGATATCCGCGGCCTACTCGTGTGCGCTCTTTCTCTCTTCGTGCTTCTCTCTCCGCTTCCCTCTATCTTCCCTCTGTCTCTCTCTATCTCTCGCTCTGCCGCCATCTGCTACCCCTAAATGGTCACTCTCGAGAATCCACTTTGTGCCGGTACGAAACGATTCGATCCGGAGGAGAGCGGCCGGGGGAGAGCGATTTTTCAGCCGTTTGACTTTCATTTCCTAATTGCTGCCGCAACAGAAGCTGTCGCGCAACTCCGAATCGAGGACTGGAAATTCATCGCGCTCTTTCCGGGGTTATCGATCGCCGGGGGTCGAACACTTTTTGTCACTCGGGCCGGCCCGGCCAGAAACCCCCCGCGGTAAACGGAACGGCGGACCGCCAATACGCATCGGAAGTAGATTGAAGAGCTGATTAATTTATCGCTGCGCTGCCGACGGGAAAGAGAGAGAGAGAGAGAGAGAGAGAGGGAAAGTCTACCTGGTCGATCCCGCTCGTCCGGCGAACTTTACTTCAATTTAGTTATCGGGGAGATATATCGTGTTAAAAATTGCAAAGTTGAAATTTCAAGAGAGAGAGAAGGTACCCTCGTCCGGTGTTCTCTCGTCGAGGAAATATAAATCGAGCGAATCAGTCACGTAGATGCCTGTCGTTAAAATGAAAGTCGCGAGTTTAAGGACCTCTCGTACATTAACGTACACACGTGCGCACTGTCTGCACAGGTAACCGCGCGGCTACGCGCGTATATTACAACCGGCTAATGTGTACGTTATTCCGTGCGAATGACGGAAGCGATGTCGATGCCCCGATGCGTGCTAATGGAATAGAGAGGCTCGCGTGCCGGACCGCCGGCAGCGTCGATCCGCAGCTAATCAGGCGAAACTAGGAGTGCGAATCGCGCTTACAGATAACTCGGCGCTTGTTACGATACGTGTGACCGTCGTTCAGCCGGATTTAATGCGCTCGTCGGGGCTTATAAAGCAAAGTTGAAACGAGCAAGTGGCCGATCGCGCACCGGCAATATCGCGCTCGACGCTTTGGCTTCTGGATTTCATCGCTGCCGGTGGACCGGCCGAGCGGATTGCGTGGGACTAACGCTGGCCGGTGAGAGCGTTCGGCTTTGCCGGAGCGTGTGTAGGCGCGTTCGACTTTAAAGATTCACGGTCCCTAAATCGAGAAGCGCGCTCTCTCGCCGTCTCTCTCTCTCTCGAGCCGCGCGAGCATAACCGGAACGAGGAAATGTGTGGCCTGCAGCAAACCTTGAAACACGTTTTCGTAGCGCGCGCGCGCGCGCGCCCCCACGGCTTAAGTGCATGCAACGCGCCGTAAAATGAACGGCTGTTCCATTATCCGGGAACTTGTCGGCGTGAACGTGGAACGACGCTGAGAATAGCAAGCGACGAGAGCGGATCACCCGAAGCGATAATTACGCTTTTACGCCGGACAACGGCGATTATTGTATTTTCGAGGATGAGTAACCGAGTAACTGCGATCGCTGATAAATCACAGGAAAGAAACAATCCGAGGTGTATGTGTGTGTATGTGCGCGATCTCCATTGATATCGCGGAGATTTCATTGTCGGCGAGCGGAAGCTTGCGAACACTTAACAGAATGACGAGTGAGGAGTTGCTCTCTCTCTCTCTCTCTCTCTTTCTCGTGTAATGCACGGAAAAAAGAATTCAATTCCTACAAGGGAATAGGGACTAAATGAAAGCTCGGCGGCAAGAAGTGATATCTTTGTTACAGTGACTGAGAACATTCGTTTGAACATTCGGCCGCATCAACTGTCGAAACAATTGCGAACAATTGACTTCGTGGAAAGCTTCTGCAGGAGTGGAAACTCCTTTCGGCTCCTACAATCGAATTTTCGTCTCCAGGCAACGGAGAATTCAGTTACACCAACGCAATTGTTTCTCTGTGCAGCATTACAAAATTGTTATTGCAATTAGACAGATATAGAAATGCTCCTAGATTTTCTTATATATAACACGGATTCTAGTGCTGTCGATATCTGATTACTCGAGTACCCGAACAATATCCGAGATGCCCGATGAGGATTTCCAAACTAGAGTCCAGTATTGTTTTGAAATCGGACGGAGGTCCCAATAAGATCTCCAAAAATTTTCTATATGGGAGAACGTTTTTCTCCAACTAAGCCGGAGTCCGAAATGACGCCGGAGGAGATGGCGAAGAGGAGAGGAAGAAGAATTTAACACCTCTTTCAGTTCTCACGCGGCCCGTCGAAAACAACACGTAGGTAATAATAAATCGGTAACACTGATCATTCACAGAAGCAACAAGAAGTTTATGGGACACTCGACATTACAATATAGCCTCGAGAAACATAAAGAAGATGTGGACCGAATTCCCACGAACATAGGGAGAGGCGAGGAAAAGGCAAAACCAGTGAACAATGACAAACTTATGCGCGAGATGCTTCTACGTGGAAATTCTGTCTTCTCGGTCTTAAGGAAGTAATAAATTCAGGCTTTTCCATATCGAATAATTCAAGGATAGCTTGAAAATATCACGAGACCGAAAGTTCTATCGGCGATTAATGCACGGAGAAGATGTAGTAAGAATTACCACAAAACTTCGCAACGCTGGAACCACACCGGAATTACACCTGAAATTGCTGAAATGTATGTTGTAACTTTCAGCGATACATTTCATTGTACACGGAAAATTACAGCAAATAATAACTCCCATCATAATTCCGATGTGGTGGTAGCGTCGCGAAATTTTGCGGTAGTTTCACCGCGATATTTTCTCCGTGTGTTTGAAATAATAGTCGGCAAGCGGACGACCTCGTCGGACGTCCGATGATGAAACTAGCGAATCGTGGCGTTGCGCACGTGCGTTTGAGCGTTTAGAAACACCGCTGTAATCCATGGGGCCGCTCCGGCCGAGATCAATGAGACGTCGCGGAGTTGTTCGCCGCAGCGGAATAGCTCGCGCGCGGTGACGCTGCGGATCGGCAGTGGTAGAATCCGGCGTTTAGTCGGACTAGTGAATAGGAACGGGATCGACGGGACGCGCGCGATCGTGGTCGTGCCGAGGCCCGTCAGCTTACGACGCGGGGGTGAAGAATCGATCCGCCTCGCAGCCGTCCCCGACGGCAGTTCCCGATGTCCTTTGGTCCGGGCTTAATGACGCCTGAACCGGAGTTTAATCGCGGATTAAGTACGATCGAGCGGCGTTCCAATGCGATTAGAAAAAGGCCGGCGGGCGGGCATGCAAATGATCGCTCGCAATATTGCCCCTGCGTCGTCTTTTACGAGCGGTCACGTTTCATCCTTACGTTTGCTTTTCGCGCGCGCACACGCGAGCGAGCGAGCGCGAGTACCGTCGTCGTCGTGTTTAACATTTAAATGACTCGTCGCTCGACGTATTTCGTCCCGTATTTCGGTCTCACGATTATCGATCGAAAGCGAAAACTGCCGTGAGAAAAAGAATCTCGATCTCGTCCAGAACTATCCAATTAACAGTAACGTCACGTCAATATAATTTTCCGCTCTATACATGCGCAGAAAGGGGCGCCGGATTCGAGTAGGTAACCACTCCGATACTCCTCAGAAAATTTTTACTCGGATTAAGACGACGCCGAGTGCCGTGCCAATTTCACGTTTCCACGCTGAGAAAGGAGTAACTTAGAAATTTGTCTAGGATTTATATAGGGTTTATTTCACAGAAATACGATTTATTTGGGAAATGAACTCTGTATTCTACAAATAAATTTTTAAGTACTATTTTCTCAGCTAACTCACATCTTATAGGGCGCACCGATGGCCCATGTTACCGCATTTTTATTATGAGATATGTCTTATAATATTTATAAGACTATAAAAATGATTATGAGAGGAAGTGGTAGCGTAAAATATATGCGCTATGCGGCATGAACGGAATGTTCCAACGCAGGCCACCGATGGCCCATGCGGCATTTAATATGTTAAATAAATTTTCTTTTTCTAAAAGAATCAAGTAAATATTTTACTCGGATAATTTGCTTGGAAAATATTTTACCTGAACTAAATAAATATTATTTGGTCCAAGTAAAAATTGCCTCAGGAATATCGGAACAACTACTTGCTCGAATTTAGCACCCTTTTCTGTATATGTAATACAACGCATGTTGTACGTAACAGTATATATTGTTGAACGAGAAACCGATGTAACAATGTTGTTACACTGAGAGAAAAGATATCCAAAAATGAAAAAATATTTACCGATAACATTCTCACTTATACTAATATACACGTTTTCACACTGGGAAAAAATATTATACCCAATTATACTATAATATACATGTTTTCACCCTGGGAAAAAAATATTTTCAAATGAGAAAATATACATTTTTTCAAATCATTTCTCATGAAAGCAGTTGTTTATTCTGCTTAAATAAAATAATTTAGATAAACATGTTATTAATATCCACCGAATAAATATTTTCTATTTTTTGGGCATTTTTTCTCTCGGTTCTCCAGTTGATATTTATTGGATGCAGATTTACCGGATCAAACAATCCATTTTTGGCCGTGCCCTTTTAAACTGAGGATAATGTCGTTGAAGGTATTCTCGTTCGCCGGTTCAATCAGCGTCGCTCGCGGACGAGTAAACGCGAAATGCAAATAATATTTTTGCCGTCACACGAGCTGCGTTAACCGAAATTAACGTTCTTAGCTCCCGTTAATTATGCGCTTTGCAGCGCGCTCGATTGGCGCGCGCGCTCACGACGAGAGTGCTAAACGTGCACCGGCGCTTCTCTATGTGCGGAATTTATCAAACTTTGCCTCGGACGAAATCGCGCGGGTTCGTTAGAACGGCGCGGTCCCTAGGATTAATCAGCTGTTTTATATGCAAGTGTACTCTGCATGTCGCCCGCTGTATGCGCAGAAAGTTTCTGGTAATAATCGATAAGCGTACTCATAATTCCCGGACTTTTTAGATTATGTGCACTCTGCGGAGAAGTTCGTTAAGATACACGCGAGTCTTATTCTTTGCGTACCGCGGCTGTATGTGTGCGCAGTATGGAATATATTATCAATGCATTAACGTGAACCAACGTGGGAGAAGTAAGACGTGATATTCGCGAAGAGAAGAAAGCTCGTTACGTAACTTCGATGTACTGTTCGTGCGACTCGAATTAAGTCCGTGTATCGCGAAACCGGCAAGTCGGCCCGAGAAAAGGCGAGATCTTCCCGTAACGATGCGTGAGTTTTACCGTTGCCGATTTTCAATATTGCGCAAAACGCGGATGACAATAAATGTTGCACGACCAAGATATGAACCGTCTCATAATTACTCATGCAACGGTATTCGTCGTCATCCACGTGTTTCGCGCAGTATTTTCGGTCTTGGCTTATTCCGAACTACGATGGGCGATCGGGCACGGAGTGACGCGTGAAATTCAAATCGTACGTGAAAACGATCGCGCATCGAAACGAATATTTCGATACTGCTCCTGCTGTTTAAGAAAGAGTCTATGAGACACCCATTTTTCATTCACGTCTGAATCCAGAAACGTTTCATCCGGCGAGAATTGCATATTTTTAGATTAACACCTCGTCCGGCGAGAAATAGATTTACCAACGTTTCACGATAAAATGTCGCCAATTAACGTAATCTCGTTTCGACTATCTTTGGCACGCGATATTCACTTTTGCATAGTTCCTCGTCGAAGACGTAAGCTAACATCGTACGGCATTAGCGAGGAACTTTTTCACGAAAACACGTAGTAAAAGTAAAGAATATTGGACAGAAAAGAATGATACTTTTAAGCCAAGAATTACAATTTCTTTAACTTCAAATTATATTACTTTTATTTGAATATATTTTACTCTTAGAAAAAGCATTTTGAGTGAGTTACATAATTAATTTATCGAAATTAAGAAATAAGAAAGATCCCATCGATTCCTTCGCTCGCGTGTGCAACGGATAATCGCCTAATAGTTCGAACGGACATTAACCAAACGCGAAAGAGATATTAATCGAACGCAACGCGCGCGCGTGCGCGCGCGAGATTAATGACGAAACGCGACGCGCGACAGCGAGAGCGTGTAAAATTCCGCGCGATATCCGCCAGCAACTGCTCAATTTCTATGAGAGTCTCTCCGGCTATTGCGGCGAGGCCGGGCGAAGAAAAGCCTGTACGACGAGGAAGAGGAAGAAGGGGGGAAGTAACAGACAGAGGAACTACACTCCGCGTCGCCTTTTTTCTCGAGCAAATCGCGAGGTACTTTAAGCAGGGCGCATAATTCCCCTCGACGTATTCACGGTAACTTCCGATTCTCTACCTCCGGACTCGCACACCGTGGCTCTTAATATTGGATTTTTGTGCCGTCTAGACGTGAACACTCGAGCATGCTTCTCCTCAGAGAACGCGCGTGCCTGCACACCCACACACACGCGCGCGCGAATACCAGGGAGTATCGCGTACGCAAACACTAAAAGCCTCCCCGCCGTCGCCGCTTCATTCACAGACTTGCTTGCTTATCCACCTTGCGCGCTCGAGAGCCTTACTCGCGCGCGAAATTCGGCTCGTTGCCGACCCGAAGCTGATAATCCGCGTAAATTTGACACTGGTCCCCGTGCGTGCGGCGCGTTTACCTCGCGACCTACTTCGCGAGGTCGCGTAAACGCGCGGAGATGCGGATGGCAGTGAAAAGAAAATGAAAGGTAGAAATGATAAGAGGAAGCTTCGAGTCGTTGCGCGCGTTCTTGTGGAAATATGCGAGGCAAGCGCGCGTTCCCTTAATATCATGTGCATCCGTAATAACACATGTATTACGTTATTATTTTGCTATTTAATATTACACACAGGATGGCCGATTTAAATTTAGTATCCACTTTTCGGTAAGATCACCTTAACCGCTTTTGCATATTAACGTGAAATAAATCGATTACTGATGTTAAACATTGTACATTGATGCAAAATGCAATGAATTTCTCTTAAGGTTTCCCTATGGTTGCTTACAGCAATTCGATTCTACCTGTCATTCTACGTACAAAAGTGCTAATGTGATGTTATCGAAAAGTGAATACTTCATGAAATATTTCATATCTTGTGCTGAAAAATATCAGAATAAAAGGTAAAATATCTGGAATATTCGCTTTTTGATGTATCTTGCTTTAGCGTTTTTGTACGTAGAATGAGCCGAGAAATCGATCTGTGTTAAAAAAAAGCTATGTAATTTCATTACAAAAAATTTAGTTGACCTTGAAATAATCTTGAATTATTGACCGCATAACGAAATCAAGATCGCTATTTTGTCCCTCGCGAAACCACAATCTTTTTTTGTACGAAAAATGTCTCAATGAGAGCCTTGGTTTTCGAGAAATTCCAACGCGTCATTTAAAGAACACCCTGCACATGTATTAAATTTCACATATTTGATTTTTTCACATGTAATAAAAATTTTTCACGTGTAATAAAAATGTTAATTTCGTGTATAAAATTTTTATGAGAACAATATCTTGCACGTGTATAAGTTTCGCGACGATCGAGGCGAGACCGAGCGCGAGATTAAAAGTTTCCGCGGGATCTCTCGCGATAAGAGAACGTCCCCGTGAGTTTATTTATTCGTCACCGCCGCTTTCGTTTAACTTCACCGCCCCTCCCGCGGGAACTAAGCCGCTAAATCGAAATTTATATTTTACGCGTCTCGGGGAGAGGGTCTCCGCTTGTTTTCACATCAGGGAGCTCTTGTTGTCGCGAGCTTGCAATCCGCCCTCTTGTTATTACTTACGAAAGATACTTGCACGAGCGGCAACGGTGGGAGGAAATACGGGAGGGAGGAAATTAGGAAGAAGAGGCTAAGCACGGGAACACTACCTTTATTCGACGCACCGTCAAAATCTTAGCGTTTCTACTAATTATCGCGCTTCGATCAGCCGCTCGCGTGCGGTCGCGCACGCTCGCGCGGAGAAGTCTCGCCGGTCTCGTTATCGTAGCGCACGGGTTGGATTCATTAGACGTATCGGCATTTACGCGTCAAATACGGCCGGGCGGATCAGTGTGTTTGCGAAATGGGTAACGCACGCCGCTCCAATAATTTTAATATATTTATTCGTTAAACACGCGCCGGTGCACGTTTGTTTGCAGGTGTGTCAGCGAATTTACCGAAAATGCCGATACCATCGATTTCCAGCTCGGAGCTCTTTCGGTCTAATGTTTAATCGGTATTAGTCGGTCATTGGAATTCGTGCTGTAACTCCCACGCGCACTCGCTTTCTCTCTCTTTTTCTCTCTCTTTCTTGCGGTTCTCCCTCGCCTCGGCCCGACTGATAGAGGAATTGCGCGCGGAATTATGTAGCCGAACGTTCGCGACGAGATAGCGACTCGTCATCGCGCAATTACAGGAGACGCCAGTTCTCGGCTAAGTCTGAAAATAACCCGAAAATGCATCCCCAAAATGCAATATCGCACAGCGCTGCCATCCAGTCACCGGAACGAAAAAAGTGAAATGGCAACTTCTCGATAGAAAAGTCGACAAAAAGTGACCACTCAGATATCAAAATAGTGATATTTTTCGTCAAATTTTGAGAGTAACTAAGGACATTTAACACTAAAATCACGGCAATTTTTTCCCTTTTAGAACCGTGGATGGATCAATTTTGATCCATTTTTTTACCTTTTTTTTCGTAATTATCCATGGACTTTTTTGAATTTTACGATATTGTTTATTTTATTTGATGAAAAGGCTTCTTAATAATGAAAATCCAAAACAATGGGAAAGAGAACCTATAAATGGATCGAGAAAATGACCCAGCTGTGGTTGTAATGTTAAGCAAAAAAGTAACATTTACTTTCCCAAGTTTATCTTTGGATAATTTAACGTATAGCGAATTATTTTCATAGTACAGTTTAAAAGTTCATAACAAGGAAGCAAGCTTGTTAAAAATTTCTAAGTAGATACCCACGGAAATCCATAGGAACTCATTCATATAGGATAATAAAAATCAATGCAGGAATCCACAGGATGTGTGGAAATCCATGTAGGAATCCACATGGTTTGTGAAAATTCATATAGGAATCCACATCGATTCCTAGGATCTGGGTTTTTGATGCAAATCCCGAGGGGCAACCATGGGATTCCACCTAGATTTCCCACCTGGATTCCCACCTGGATTTTTCAACTGGACCGATATCCACTGTACAAACGAAAATCGACAAGTAGATGGTCAAAAATATATATGGAACGCCTATATTTTACAAATTAAACGACAGCTCAGAAAAAAAATGACCAAAGTGACCCATTTCGGACGACACAGAGTAAAAAATTTTGTGTCACGAACGTTCCACTAAAATCTGTGTATGTTACCTTAACAAGAGGAATATATCACGAAGTAATATGTTAACAAGACGAGTATATTAATTTAACATACATTTGTGTGCCCGTTAACATACTCCCCGTGTCAAAGTAACACAAAAACTTCGATGGACCGTTTTCAGCACCAAATTTTCAACTGTGACTTTTTAATAACTTGTCAAGAAAAAAGTGACTTGAATGACTGGGTGGTGGTAGCGCCGGTCTCGCACGACTAATGGGCGTAATGAGGGACGCGCGTGTACACGCGCACGATGGATGAGGCGCAAGAAAAAAGAGCCGGCGGAAAAACAAAACGAAAAAAAAGACAGACAGACAGACAGAGAGAGAGAGAGGACCAGAAAAAGACGAAGAAGAGAGGGGTAACAGCGAGAGAACGAGGAGACGGCGGGGGTTGGCGGGACGGGGTGCGTCGAAGGGGAAAAAAAGAGGAATCGCGCGCGCGCCCGGATGAACGAGTATCGAGCGATCGTTTCGCCGAGGCGCACGTACCGCCCGAAATCCCTGATTTACCGCTCGAGGACCGTAAGCGCCGCTTGCTATTCCCCGCGATCGTGCTCTCGCAGCCGCGGCGACGCTAATTCGTGTGCGACGACCGTCGTACGTGGTGCGCGCGTGTATTAATGCCCGCCCGTACGTACAAACGTGCACACGCCGCCCGCCGGATGTTTATTTCCGCGCTGCGGAGAATACGCTCTCCCGTTCGCGTTCGCGCGTCGGCCTACAGCCCGTGTCACCCGCACGATCCCTGCGTATGGCACGTGTATGCGCGTGTATCTAAGCGAATTCTCTCTTTCTCTACCTGCTTCTCCTCTCTCTCTCTCTCTCTGTCCGTTGTATTTAACCGAATGTTTACACGCGTTCCCGTAGCCGGCTCCCAAGCTTTCGCACGCGCATTCAGTCGAGCCGGGATAGTCACGCGCGCGCGGGGACACGCGCGAGTGCAACGGCATGGTAACAGGGCGAAGGATCCCCGCAAGGTGTGTGTGTGTGTGCGTAATATCATTTACATTCTCCGAAATCTACAAACAGCTGGAGATCGCGAGCTCGTGGACGGTGCGAGAGCGAGCGAGCGAGCTTCTTGGATTATTGCGTTAATATCGCCGCCGATTAACCGGTTATTTTTTTCCCACGGGATTTCCCGATCGTCACGTTGCGATTTCGCTGGATCCCGGCTGGATCTCGTTGAAACTCCGCGCTCGCCATCACGATAGTGAGCGAACCCCGTCGAATCATCGCGGCGTGGTTAATTAATAATCAACGATGACCATCGATATGTTTCTATTTACGCGCGCCTTAACGAAGAACGATTCGTAACACGTTCGCGAAGAAAACAGAACGAATATATTCGGCGATAAAGTCTCGCTTCGTTGGGGAAACGGCGCGCGGATAGGCAGCTAGACGTGATATCGCGAGCGGCACGAAGCGGCGCGTGAATCTGCAGAGATGCTGCTGCCGTGCAACATCCTCGAGTCTCTCTCTCTCTCTCTCTCGTATTTATTACCCGAAGCGAGCGAGCGAGCGCGAAGAAAAATCCTCGCGCTCAGTTTTCATTTCCACCCTAGGCGGCCCCGCTGTTTGCTGTGGACTCCTTAAATTTTGCAGAACACCGCCCTGTGTTCGCAAACGCGCGAGCGGACAGACGGACGGACAGATCCGAGCTGCTCCTTCCTCGCCCTTTTCTCCGGCTACCCCTCGTAACTCCACACACACACACATTTCCATGCGCCCTTATCCTTCCTTCCCGGCGGAAGGCGGATTCAAAGCCAAGGCGTTGTCACCGCTTTTCCACGGCGTAACGACCCATCCTTCTTCCCTCCTGCACTCTTCGCCCTCGCAGAGAGACATCGCGAGCACACACACACGTACACACACGCACTCACTCGCGCTTGCACACTCGCCCCCGTCTCGTTCGTTTCTCTCAACTCTCCTTCTTCCACTATTCCTCCCCCTCTTTCCCTCCATGCTACGCTTTTCCTCCTCCTCTTTGTACTCTCGTCGACCTGAAGATCAGCTCGAGTACCTCGGCGTTTTGCGTGTTCCGGCAATTATTCCTCACAGTCGTTAATCTCCCCCCGTGCCGCGACCTTCCGCGCAAATACGCACGCGGCCCGGCAGACCTCGTTGTCTCACGTGAGAGCACTTTCGTTGCGTTTTTTACCCCCTTTCGCGACTCGGTTCCGCGAGGGATTAATGACGCGCGGCTCGCGAGGTGGACAAGTCTATCGTTAATTGATTCGTCGGCCTTAGAGTCAAGCAGTGCGCGAAATAAACCGTTCAAGTCGAGTTTAGCGATGTGTTGTAACGTATAGTTAAAAATTGTGACTGGAAGTTATATATATTCGAAGCTCCGGTTCTCCGAAGCTTCGAAGTTTCAAATTTCAGAATTTTCGACACATTGTATTCGAATAGTGAAATTTTGAAGTGTGATAATTCAAACATGGATGTTCCAAACTTCAAGAACTGGAAGGTGTGTTTGTTTTATAGGCATGGTAAATATTATTTACTAAAAAGTGTAATATTTTCTTACACTGCGTTACGCTATTACATATCGTGGCAAAACTTGCATTTATTTTAATATAAAATTACGTTAAGACTCATTGTTTATTATTTGTGCTTTCTTCATTCACTCTGCTTTAAATTAGACAAATGCAATCCTCAGAATTGAACTAAAGATATTTACGCAGGCAACACGTATGCTTAAAGGACGTCTCAAGACATGTTATTCTCTAAACGGCATCTCAAGACGTCTTCTTTAGACGTCTTATTGTCCAATTAAACGTCTTATTGTCTTATTGTTTGACAGACGTCTTAGGACGTCTTATTGTCCAGTAGACGTCTTAGGACGTCTTATTATCTAACAGATGTCTTAGGACATCTTAATGTTATTTCAGTTGAACTAATATTCTCTAATTGCACGGCATTTTGTCGCATTCTCCAAAAATTAAAGCTCTTTTAATAGCTTCGATATTTCGAATCTTCGGATAGAGTCCGAAGCTTCGAATATGCCTAATAATACCCCCGTTTAGAACATAATAATCTGTGTTGTGGAATCACGGCATATGATCAAGCGGGTGCGCAAGAAAGAGAGAGAGAGAGAGAAAGAGTGACTCAATTTTTCACGACGCGTATCTTACAATTAGACGCCATTCCGACGCTTTCCAAGAGCGCGACGTGCAATTCGCGCGCATCATATCTCTGACGCGAGACGGAGCGGGAAGGGAGTCGAGCGTGCGGTGAGATGTCCTCCGCGACTTCCGTCCCGTGATTACAGACTCCGGAGCTTGCCGGAGTAAGTGACCGTAAAATTCAGCTGGATTTCATGGCTCCCGTCGAAAAATTTAAGGGCCCGCGGTTCCTATAATTTGAGGTCTTAAGCCGGTATTTAAGTTGCACGTGCCGCCAGACCACCATCACCGCCGCCGTCGCCTTCGTCCCTCCCCCCTCCCGGCCCCGGCAACGCCAACATTATTACCGAGCTTAAAGCTCGCGTGCCTTGTAATCTTGAGCAGTGGGAAGTATATAATACGGCAATTGCCAGCTCGTTTGAACGAACCCTTACACCGCGCACGAATCTTTTTTTTCCTCCTCCCCCTGCGGTTCTCGGATCGTAAAATATCCGAGCGGGGGCACTCAGATTGGATCGTAGCTCTTGTGGGATAACGTGCACGTCGAGTGTGTCTCGCGAGCCCTTGTAAAACGTCCATTGTCATCCTCAAAAAAAAACGAGAGAGAGAGAGAGAGAGAGAGAGCTTGCTATGCGCGAGAAACGCCATCGGATATTTATAGCGGCCGCCTTAATTCGATCTGATTACCGATTTGCTTCGGCTCGAGGATTACCGGGGCGGATCGATCTTGTCGTCGTCGTCGGGCCACTCATGCGCAGAATTCGGATTTTGCTCGAAATTTGTTTGCGTGATTGAAATAAGTTGGACGTTTTTGTGGGAATTCGTGGACGGTAGTCGACGTCGCGCGTCGAATTTGTACGGGTCAAGTCCGCAAGGAGAGACGCGCGCGATCGGTTCAGCGAAAAATCGCGGAAACTAACGGCCAGCTGAAAGCGAGCCGTGAAAATGATCGTCGATGGTTCCGGCGGTCGCGCACTTCGAATTCCGCGAATGACATGAACGCACATTCCGTTAGCCTTGATCCACAACCTTGCTTCATACAGAGAAAATGTCATAGTGAAAATTACCATAAAACGTTGTACCAGAATTATAACGGAAATTATGATGTGTGATCTTGTAATCTTTAGTAATGTACTTCATTGTACACATCACTAAAGATTAGAACACACATAGTAATTTCGATAATAATTCCGGTTTATTTCAGCATTACAAACTTTCGTGGTAATTCTTACCATAACGTTTTCTCCGTATGTAAATATTTTCAAAACGAAATCGCCAATAATCCTGAAATTTGTGCAGGATTTAAAAATGGAAGGGGCAAGCAAATTTCTTAACATAATCGCTTATTAACTATAGAACTTAAGAACACTTAAGAATTGGTTCGAACTTGTTACAATCGATCGTGGTTGGTCAATTTGCTCACCGCTCACATTTTAAAACAAGTTCGTGACCAAGGCCAACGATTATCGGATAATCCTTCTTCCTCCGGTTCGCCAAAATAATCAATTATGTCAGCCGGCGAAGGAAACACGCCACACCGTTCGACACGTTATTTCTCTTCTCCTCGAGGATCATCTTTCCGTTCTCCCGGATCCTTCCGTGACAGCGAGGAGGACCGATCCGATTTTGTCGTGACAGCGATCGTTTTTCGGCTCTGCCCCTTCGGGATTTCGCTTTGCACGCGTAGCACGTAACCTCTCTTCCCCTCTATCGTCCCTCTCTCCTTCGTCTCCTCTCTACACCGCCTCGTTCCAACCCTACCCCGCCGTTTTCACCCTCCTCTTGCTCCGCCGTTCTGTACATTTTTCGTATCGCATTCGCGTTTCACGTATCGCACCGGCAACGAAATTTCGTGTCCTGTTTTAAATCTGGTTACAGTGATGTATTGTCCGTCTAGCGATGGCTCTTCTTGGGAAATGATTAAACGAAACAAGCGCCCGTGCGCCATGGAAAGCCATGCGATGCTATGGCCGGTCATGCAACGGGAAAACCCAACGTGGTAGACGTTGCGCGACGCAACGCGCCGAGAGCTATAGTTATCGATCACTCGAGATAGCCTGACCACGAAACTACGCGTTTCATTAATCCTTAAACACCGGTGCGGTGTTTTCGTAATTTCAGCGCTGTCGTGCGAGCGGTGCGAGACGCGTGAAAGTGAGTGAGTGAGTGAGTGGGTGAGTGAGTGAGAGAGAGAGAGAGAGAGAGAGTCTCGTAAATTTTTTCATATTTTCATGCGAATATCTATAATTTCGTAATAATTTTTGCACACGTCGAGATATTGTCTCAATTTTACAAAAAATGTTCTGTTCGGATATCTTCCATTGGATATAAAAATTTTTCGTTGGATTATTGGCGTTTAAAAATATAAAATAACGCGAAGTTCTACTTGATCGAATTTAAAGCGTGAAATAACTACGGAGTCTGATTTATTATACAGGGTTATTTTCAAAAGCAATAAAAGTTAATTAGTGGATATTGTTCAAGATATTTTATTTCTGATATTTTTCAGCACAAAATATCTGATGAAGTATTCACTTTCCGATAATATCATCTTAGCATTATTGTGCACAGAATGACAGGTAGAATCGATCGCTGTAAGCAAACATGGAAAAATCTAAAAAAAATTAATTGCATTTTGCAAATGCATCGATGCATCAATGTGCAATGATTAATATCAATAATTGATTTCTCTCATATTATTATGTAGAAAGATGTGAAATTAATGTTATCGAAGATGAATACCTTATGAGACATTTCACATTTGATGTGCTGAAAAATGTCGGAATAAAAAGTAAAATAATATATTCGATTTTCGATAATCTTACCACAGTACTTCTACACACGGAATGAACAGAGAAATCGATTTGTATTGAGAAAAAAAAATCATACGATTCCATTAAAAAAAATAATGTTGACCTTGAATTATTGACCGTACAACAAAGTTAAGATCACCAATTTACATCCCCCTCGAAGCCTTACGACTTCTGTTCGAAATATTTTTTTCGAAAACGCGATGTTTCTTATATATTTAAACATACATTTATTTAATGGGACATCCTGTATCTCGATTTCCGGTCCCTGCGTTTCCATGTTTTTTGCAGAGAAGTTCATCGATCGAAAATCGCTCGACGATCCTACCGGAATATATAGGGCTCGCGTTCGCTGCAATTTGTAGATAGTCATTAACGCCACGCGAGCTCGAGCGGTTCCCTTTCCCGGATGCCCTCTTGAATGCCTTCGGTATCAATAATTCGTAGCTCGATAGTGCTGCTCTCCAGACGCTCCGCGCCGTTCCTCAAGATTCTCCGAGTGCGCCGCTTTTCAATCCGGAATCTCGAGTTCCAGCTTCGCGCCGCTTCAAGCCTCGCCGGTAAAAAGACGCGAACGCGCGCCCGCCGGCCCGTCGAGGATCGTTTGATTACGCATGGAAGTTCCGCGCGCCGTGAAAGGGACGCGAGTTCTTCGGTAAACGCGAAACCGCCGAATTCTCACCGCGAAGAACGCGGGAAGATGCGGAATAAAAGAGATAAAGAGAAGCACCCGCGGCGGATACACGATCTCCCGTCGCCGCGATCGATCCGAGCAAGCGCGGGGATGCGCAAATGGTTAAACTCGAGCCGGAGAAATGCGCGAAATTGGATCCCTCCGCCGTCTCGCGTCTCACGTGATTATGTCCTATTCGCGTTTTATTATTCTCTTTCACTACCTTTGTTACCTCCATTTATCTTATCTGTATCTGAGACCATTTTAATTCCCGCTACGCATTCTTTTAATTTCTCATCCTAATCCCATTTTTAGGTATCGCCAATGATTTTGCCTGGAACATCCTTAATTATTTCAATCGATTTAATTCATATTGGAAAAACACGCTTATCCTGACGCACGGGGAAAAAAGTTTGATTGAATTTACCGGACGGTAAGCAAACCAAACGCCGTATTGGTCGAGGAAAACAGAATTTCTCGTTATAAGAACCAAGTTTGACGGTTGTTTTTAATTATTTCCCGCGACCGAATGCGTGCGAAGCTCACGATCGGCTCTTCCTTCGCAACTATCATCGTTCCTCTCATCATCTTTTCCTCTCGCAATTCCTCGAGGCTTCTCAATNGACGGTGCCCCCCCCCCCCCCCCCGCTCTATCGAAAATTCGTCGCAGATCTAGCGGATCGTCGCGACATCCGGGAGGAAGCTTTGCGTCCCGCACGACTGGGCGTGCAGCCATTGAAACATTACATGAACGAAGTGCAATTACAAGCGACCTCCATTAAAAAAAAAAAAAAATCCCCGTATTTTCTAGCCCGAGTCGCATAATTCGCACGCCTACATTTATTTCCCCGTCCGCTTGGAAAACCACCCGCGGATATGCAGATGTCGGTTTGCGATGTTCGATCGGATGTTGATTCGGAGTCTCGCGAGAAAACAGCGGTCGCGTAATTAATAATAATGTCACGCCGGGATCGTCGAATGGGATCGCCGTACGCGCGCATGTTCGACCCGCCGCCGTGGCGGTGTGGTAGTAACGCGTCCGCAATTTTTGTCACCGCGTTCCCGGAGATCGATGTCTTTCGGGCTGGTGCGGCGCGACGGCCTCGTAACTCTCGACCCTCGAATTTGCGTTTCGATGCGAGCGCGCGCGTCGTCGGAACGAAAATACAAAAAAAAAAAATATATATATATATAGAAAGAGAGAGAGAGAAAGAGACAGGGGGGGGGGGGTGAATGTCTAGAAACAAGGGAAAACAGAGCCGAAAAGCGTGACGCGAGGCCCGGAAAGATTAAATTTTACGGCCCGCGGAAGCGAGACGCGTAATCGCGAGCGTCGCGAACGCACCGGTGTCGTCCGTCACGGTGATTCTGGCCACCGGGGGAGGACGGGGGTGGGGTGGATGATGGTGGCGGCGGCGGTGGAGCTTCGTTTGTCGCGCGCGCACCCTTTAATTACAAATTAACGGCTTTAATCAGGAAACTTGCCAGCTCGAGCAGCCTCGTATTTTCGCGTCAACCAACGACGCGTCCCCGCTGCGGCGGTATTATCACCGCCGACGCAGCACAGGCGCGACGTATACGCGACCGCATCGTTCATCGCCACCTTATTGGCCGAACTTGCCAACTAATTTTATTAAAACGCCGCCCTCCGTCGCATCGGGGAGAACTTCGGCGCGCTCGTTCGCTCGCTCTCTTCTGTCTCTCTCGCTTCCGATCCCCCGTAATTTCCGCGTAAAAACCTCACCGGCGACCGCGAGAGCTCGCACGGATAATTGGATCTTTTTCGATATTTTTCTTGCAAATCGGCGGCCGTAAGTCGGCCGGGGTAAAGCGTTGAATAGGGCAACGACGCGCGCCGGGAGAGACGAGGGCGAGCGGAGGGGGGGGGGGACAGTTTGCGAAAGAGCGCGGCGCAAAGTGCATGTCTCGGCGGAATAGCCGGTCCGATATCTATTTAGTCTTCCGTTAGCGTGTAAAACGCGCCGGCACACGGAATAAAGCGCGGTGAATTACGGTGTTCGGGACGTTTACGGCGCGCGGCCGCGCGCTGTTTCGCCGGTAACGATCGGTTCGCCCCTAAAATATTCGCCGCCGCGTATATTTTCCGCGTGCGCACGGTATCTTTTTCTCGCGGGCGCAAGCGCTGCAAATCATCTCGCCGGACGAGAGGCGTGCCGCGCACCGAAACAGTTCCGACGTCGATCGATCGAGGGGCTCTCTTGTTAGTCGGCACGCTCGTCAACCATTCGCGGGGAACCCTTCGAGTGCCTCCGCCGGGCCCTCCGGTTGTGTTAATTTATCGATTCAACGAGAAACGTTCTTGCAATTTTCAGCATCGCAGATGAGCGACGAGATGCGAAATTCGCTCGGATTGCAATTCGCAATTCGGTTGCGACTTGCCTTTGGTTTAATATTAAATATAATTAAGGATCTATTAGTACTGTATTTTCAGTAATGTATTCAGCCATAAATTCAGTGTTTGTCAAGTAAAAATTACGTTCCTATACACTTACTTCACTACCTAAAAAATAAATGTTAATTGGAAATGAAGTTCGGGGGGAGAGAGAGAGAGAGAGCGAGAGAGAGGGAAAGAGAGATACACGCAATATTACAAATACGAAAATATTACTTGTTATTTTTTATTAATGCTATATTTGTGCATCAGTTGACCTAATAGAGATGCACAAATAAAAAGTAAGGTAAAAGTACCAATGCCTGACTCTGTACATTTTTGTTATTTTGTTCTTTAAATGCAAGTAATTTTCAACGTAGAATATATATACATATATTGAATGTATATAAACCATGGAATACGTAAAAAAAAGTGTCAAATATAATTACAAACATCTCAGCTTTCGAACGGCCAATCTTTTTCTAATTGCACGAGCAATGAATTGGATAATATTCCGATGTATACGCGATGCAAATTACATCGAATTCTTATCAAACTCATTCCGCCTTACAGCCTCCTTCAAGGCGAGATAACTTTCGATCTCAGGTTCCGAATTACCGTCCAACTTTTAGCATCGCCTTCGAATGCAATGTAGATTAATTTGCAATTATTTCATAATTTTTTCGTCACTTCCCGAGTTACGGATGATAAATCCTTCATAAATCTATGAACAATGAATACGCGAATTTATTATTTGATGAATTTATTATTTGCGATAATGAATACATGTAAAATATGAATTCGGAGAAACTAATGGACGCACGTTGCGCATGTTCGCTATGGCTGCATCGTGAAACAATTCCCCGGTAAATATATCGCTGTCGGGGAAACGCGCGGAAAACTCTCCTTCAGTCGCGTTCGACACGTCGTCCCAGAAGGAAATCTCAACGGTGATTAATCGATCGCGCGTCCGGCGGGCGCGTCGAATCCACGGTGAACCCCTCCCCGGGCGCGACGACGGTGATAAGAAAAAGAGCGAGCGCGACGCTCGCTGGTTCTCGCGGAAATGTAATTTATGCACGAAACTCATCTCTCTAATAAAGAGCGGGTCATTAGTGCCTTTTTTCCCCCGGCCCGTGGTCCCTCAGCGGCGGCGCGCGGCTAATATTTTCGCGCGCGTTTTTCATCTCGCACGCCGTCTCGTCGTTGCCACTCACTTAACTGCCACCCCCCCTCGCTACGAGCACGCTGGAAACGTATAAATCGTGGATGACTTTGATGTCGCGCGTTAACAGTTACCTTTTGCACACCTGTTCTTTCGCCTCTCTCGAAAGCCCTTTTCCACGCCGGGAATTATATTCCCGTCGTGTTCGCGCCAAGCCGAGTCGCCCTTTAAGGTGGCTCTAATCGGCTGACTTGAGCGGTCTGTTTCTACTTGCCAACTCCGTAACACGCGTTGGGCCTACGCTATTCTTCGGAAGAGCCTGGCTAAAATATCGTCGGTACGAGCCAGGTGTTTCTGCACGCGAATACTCAAACTTACGGTCATCACCACCCGGATATTCAAACTCGCCCGGAATCAAAGAGGAGATTTTTCATTGGAATCAAATATTGAAGCACGGAAGAATGGCCACGGATTTGTTGTTCTTGTATAATCTAGTTAACGCCGACTTAGATTGTTCTGATACTCTGGCGTTCCTTGGATTTAATGTACTTGCTAAGGTGCTTTAGAAAGTATCCGCTTTTTTTATTTCGTTTTGTCGAACACTGTATGGATGTTTTTAAATCTATTAATCGTCTGAGCATGCTAAATAACGAGTTTTCCGATTTAGAAAAAAATTCTTTAAATAAAGATAAATCTGCTTTGTTATCCTTACTTTTGCTCAAATATTTCCTCTTGCTTATGTGAAAAGGGGAATTTTTTTCCGTTTATATTATAAATAAATAAATAAACAAATAAATAAATATGCTTTTTCCCCACAAAAATATATTCTTCTCGAGAACGTGCGTATAAAGGTATTCAGGTGCGAGATCAAGGAAAAGTAAATACTAGAATATTTCACATTTCTGCCAGATATTTCGTATTTTTCTTATTTTGATACATCCCGATGAAAAAAACTAAATATTCCGTAAAACATCTGCTCCTTTTATCGACCTTATCTTAATGCCTTTAAGTATAGAATTACTTAAAAAAGACATAAGTATAAATAACTTGGTATTTAGAAACAGCCGGGTTAGTTTAAGAAATATCGGGGACACCTCGGTAACGTCCGGAAAATTCGGATATCTGGATAGTACTTGAGATGCCCGTGTACCCGGAATTGTTACTAGTCGCGACACGACCCCGAATCGTTATTTACGTCGGCATCCTTTCGAAATAAGAATCGGAACGACCGTCGCACTCGTACTTCGGTACAGAACGGATGAATTTTGCACAAGCCGTTCGTCCCGAGCGTGGTTGAAATAAAGCTTGAAATAAAGCTTGAATAATACAGTCAATCGAACGGTTGCTTAATAAATAACGACGCTCCGCGTTGCACGCGATTGCACATTTAGGATGATCATTCATCTTAGCGGATCTTCGTCATGAATGTTTCACGTTTTGCAAACAGAGGAAAAGAGAAGAGCTTAGTTTTTGCGTCAATTAATAAATTCGTATTTTTGCGTTCAGCCGGTTTCCGTAGCTAACAGTCTAGCTTAGTCGCGCATTTACACTGAGAAACCCATTTAGTTGAATCAACTAAATTCTTGTTTGACTATGGGCAAACAAATTTTTTGGTTATTTTTGGTACAACCAAAAAATTTGTTTGCCCATAGTCGAACAAGAATTTAGTTGATTCAACTAAATGGGTTCTCAGTGTATTATCGAAAAAGTTTCTCTTCCTCTCTCTCTCTCTCTGCCTTTCTCGCTTTCTTGCTATCTTTCTCTATCGTTATGAATGCGCCATGAAATATTTTTATAGTGAGAATATATGTTAGAAAAATGTTGGGAAAAGTTAAGCCAACTACGTTGTAGTTTGTATTGGCGACACGATAGAATAACTTTTGAATAACTTCGGGCGACGAGCTTTTATTTTCTCTCCTGCTCTCTCTTTCTGTCCCCCTGCCTCCTTCCTTCTCGCCCCCTCCACACTATCTCTGTACTTCTAGAGTCCGTTAAAAACGCGCTTGAAAATGATGAAGGAATTTTCGTGGAATGTGGCGATCGCGTAATTGGAGCGATAGGCACGGAGAGCGCGACACTGCAAAAGAGTTTAGGTGTTACCACACGCTACTCACTCGCGGCGGTCTCGCGTGTGTAACGCGGGTTAACGAACGGGATTACAGGCTGAGCCAGCGATGCTCAACGTCACTCTCCGCAGTCCGCCATTTTTAATTCGTGAAAGGCCGTAATTATAATACGAGGGATCTCTCTCGCGCTTCAACCGCGATTACTTTCGCTCTCCGAGACCCTCCCGCTTTAGCGCACGGAAACCGTTGAATGCTCGATAATCTAACGTCTGGAAGATACTTCCCTCCTTCTCTTCTGTCGAAATTCTCTTGTCCGCAATGAACTTTTCCCTCCTTAAAAATTAAACGCCCCGTGGTTTCTTCGAAAAATTATTTTCGAAGCAGGATTTATCCGGAAGTTTAAGAAATGTCGAGCGATGGTACCGCGGATTTTTTTACAAATTTTGAAGCGATACTCTCTAAAGTGCAATTCAGTGTGTCATTAGTGATCATAGTTGTAAATATAGCATTGCAAATCAGTGAAATTTCGGATGCGTCTGTTAACAGCAGCTACTGTTTCTACCGGAGAAATCTAATCGCAGAAATAAAAAAGATATTTATTACTCATTTTTTTTTTATTGTCTTAATCCCACTCTTAAAATATCGTTAATGATTTTGCCTGAAATATTCATATATATAATTATGTTTAATTGATTTCATTCACATCGTATTTGAGTAACATGCTTATCCTAATAGAACCCGGACTCGAAATCTCTGGCTCTCGAGTTTGCTACCATACGAACTATGCCAAATACGTATATTTGTTGAATGCATGTACGATATGTGTACATATATTTCTGCTAATGGACGCATAACAGGGATTGCCAATGAATCGGAGAAATATTAGATAAAAGAGCTATATAGAGTTTCCATTAAAAGTTAATGAATACACTGCAAATCCAAATGTGTAATTTTACACACTTTATGTAGTCATTTTTTACGCATTTGTAATTTACACGCATCACTAATGTAATTTCACACCTAATGTGTAAAATCACATTAACATGTGCATAAATGCGTGAGGTAACTACATGTAAAATTACACATTTGGATTTGCAGTGTGCTCACTGATGATCGGTAGAATATAATATCCTGTTCCACTGATTCAATTAGCGACGTTTCCACTGATACGACTTAAGAGAGTACACTATCATCGCCCTGGACGAAACTCGTAACGCACGCGTGACTTTTACAGCTCTTTGCAAATAGCCATATTTCGATACATGAACCTGGGGATTATTGAGGGAAGCGTCGATATCTGCGGGGAAACGCGTGCAGCGCGGAGGGTGCAGATCGCTCGGAAAAATTAGATCCCCGACGAGACTCGGCGAAACTCAGCGAAGCGCGGATGATCGCGAATAAACGCGAACGGACGGTTACCGGGAACATATTGCCGGGGCGTTCGTTAATTGAATTTTATAATTAATTTGCGCGACCTTACCCGTCGCCCGTCCGTACTAGAGAGTGATCTCGAAGGCACATTTGACAGGATTAGTTGACTGCGGCACTTGTAATTAACAGCACTTATCTAAACGAGTTACGTCCGGGGGCCCGGCGAGGAGCGAAGGGATTAAATTAGATTCGTGCAATCTATTACGCGCGTTCGGAAGAAACAATGGTAACGCCCGCCGGTAACTTCGCGCGCTACGTATAAGCGCGGTCATGCGCGACTGCGCCCGTTAAAAAGGTCGACGCGGCGGGAATCATCCTACGAGACCATAAAGCCCGCCGTTGTTTCAGGAAGCGAACGTACGCGGACCGCAAATTTAGACGCGACCGAGATTGTTCGGCGCGTCAGTGATTCTCACTCCAGCCGCGAACCGCGACACGGCTCGCCCTTCCTTCCTTCGCGAAACGTTGAAGAAGAGGAGCCGTGTACGAGCTTCTTCGAGCGTGTAACGTCTTGATTTCGCGCCCACGCGAGAGAAAGAGAGAGCTGCAATATCTCTTCCGGTTACACCCTCTTTCTTCCTCCTCCTGCCGTTCCTCTCTTCGGACTGAAAACGTTCATCGTATCCGGCACGGTTGGTACGTCGCTAACTTATTAAAATGATTAGAAGGGCGGGTAAATATTTTACGGAAAACGGGCAGGATATAAAAAGGGAAGAGAGAGAGAGAGAGAACTCTCTCTCCGTTCTTTCATCTCTATTTCTCTCTTCCTCCCATTTTCTCTCTCTCTCTCTCTCTCTCTCTTTCTCTGGAACTATTTCATTTCCTTCCATTTCTCGCAGACGGGACATGGCTCATTGACCCTTGTCTTTCCTGCAAGGGACCGAGAACTTCGGAAGTGCACGGAAATCTAGTCTCACACAACCATAACCGGGGTCCTCTCCGATTGGACCGACGCGACTAAACTGACGGCGCACTTCAGCCCCAGAGATCAAAACTCATCTTACAGAAATCGAAAAATTGATCTCACCGAACAGCCGTGACCACCCGTTAACCCCCACTCCGTTCCTCTCCCCCTCGCCAAGCAGCCAAATTTTACACCGAAAACCCGAAAGGACGATTTGTACGAAGAGTTGCAGTTCTTTCCTGTGTTTTCTTCCTCCCGAAATGAAATCCGGCCTGAGCGACAACGAGGGAATAGGTCGCTTCCGAATATTCGATCTTCGCCGCAACGAGCGCGATTAAAATCGCCCTACCGTCGCATGTGTGTGTGGGTTTGTGTGTCCGTACGCTCGTGTGTCTCGTATATACTCGGCTGGAGCGCTTTGTCCTCGCGTTCATAGCACGCTCGCTCTCGACTCGAACAAGCGGCAACCTCGTCGACCCCCCTTTAATAATTCAGCAGACTGCCTTCTGCCGCGGATCCTCCTGTCCTGTAGGGATACCGACGACGATACCTCGAGCCGAGGGCGCGCCCTGAAAATTTCGTGTCGCGAGGGTGCCAAACTTTGTCGGGGACACGCGCTTTTACACCGTCGTGGAAAATGTATGACCGCCCCCCCTCCCCACGGTCAGTCCGCGGGGGCGGAAAGCGCCCTCGCGAAGAAACGGACGGGGCGAACTTCATCGGCGCTTGTTCATCGGGTAAATAGTCCGGGCTGGGAATCAATATCGCCAATAACACGAAGAATTAGAGTAACCTGAATCCCGTCGGCCCTACCGCAGGCGGCAGGGGAAAACGTGGCGGGTGGGTGAAACGCGGGTGGAGGGTGGTGTGCGCGTCAACGCGCTCATCTCGAATTCATCACGAGCGATATATATTCGGCCCTGCGTTTTAGTCATTCCGCGAGCTCGTTATGCGAATTTCCAGAATATGTACCGTATTCGTTATCAGATCCAGAAACGCTACTCGCATGTGCTATAGTTAATCAAACGGAAACTTCGCTATCTGTGCCATATATATATATATATATTGTCCATCGCATGAAAGATTCACTCTCTTCGACATGTTTCTCTTTTTAAAAACGGTGCTTATATCTCCCGACACTGGCTCTTTCGCGTGTCGTTCGATGAACCGAGTAAGTTAGCCAACAGCGAACGCATATTTCCTTTGTCGAGCGAGTTCTCGATTGATAGCAATTTAGAATCTCGATATTGGATTATAGACGCGCTTGTCGCGCTGCGCGTCGCGATACGAAAGGCCGTAACTCGATATCGACGAAAGTTGGAGGACCCTCTTAGTTTCCTCCTAATATATTCCGTAATATATTCCCGATATATATTCGTCAGAGATCGCCTCTTTGGCCTCGCCGGTCCTCCGAAACGCTTGATCGATGTCTCACCTGACTTCGCGCGGATCGCAAACAGATAAATCTTCCCGGCAAAAATTCGGAATGTCTGATCACGTAGTTTGTCGACGACGACGCTCACGCGTACACACACATGTACACACACGCGGGAAAAATTACACGTCGACGGCAGTATTGGAAACTGTGTTAATGCGCCGCGGAGGAGGCACTAATTCAACAGAAATTTCATACGACGGATTAATCTATCCGATATTCCCCGGTTCAGCAAACAGTGTTTTACGACTCGCTGGATTCCCGACGCGATCCGCGTTGAAGCGCTCGAGTTTGTCAACTCTGTTATGTAACCTCCATCCGATGCTTTCGACTAATGTCGCTGCAACGAATGAGTTCTGAGAATGAGCGAACTGGTCGGCAGTACAAGCCGGCGGTAATTTAAGTCGCGCGTTTCGGTGGAATTAATCGCGAGTACACCGCGAATCCAAGTGTGCCGTTTCAGCTGAGGCTTTTCTTACACATTCCTCGCCTCGTTTCAAATCACGTCATTTAACACAATTCGCGGCACGTTAACTTACAATTTAACACGATTAAACGTTTTCAATCGCGTAACCTAAAGCAAGAAACATATAAAGGGAACTTCAGCCGAGTGATTCATTTTTACGCGTTTACGTGTAAAAATAACGCACTTGGATTCGCAGTGTGGACGAGTGAAATGCACATTTTTTTATTAAAAAATGTTTCCACCCCCCTCCCCCATCTTTGGCTCGTCGATGTTAATATTTGCGGAGATTCGGCGGGTATAAACATTTTAGCAAAATTAATTTATAACGCGCGAAACGATCCCGAGGCTCGCGCGGATCGCGCGCGAACGGCCGAAAGCGCAAGCAGTTATTTGTACGGGCAAAGTGGCTAATTATGCCGGGATGAATTTTGGTGCGTCAACGTGGGCGCGCATAAAATACCGTGGTATTTGATATGAAAATCGATTACGCGAATTGCACTTTATCGCAACGTACCGATGACGGCGGGTGGTGGTGNGGGGGGGGGGGGGGGGGGGGGGGGGGGGGGGGTGTCGAGCGAATGTGTTTGATCTCTGGCGTCCGTCCGGCCCCGTTCGGTCTGCGGTATCTGTATTTAATTGCCGGTGCATCGCACGCCTCGTTATTTCCATCACGCGAATCGGCAATATTTAAATAAGCTCACACAAATGTGCTTTCAATTCCGATAATTAATCAACCCTCCTCGGTCCCGCGAATTCCACGTTCGCGCCAGTCGCATCCCGCCCGCGTTTATCCTCCCGAGTGACTTCAGGAACGCACGAATGCCGCACCGTCGACGGGGCTGTCGGTAAAATTCCCGTTATTATTTCGATCCGGCTAAATGAGTTGGGAGAGAAAGACAGGGGGAAAGGGCAGAGCAAGGAGAGGAAGCGCGAAAGAAAGAGAGAGAGAGAGAGAGAGAGAGAGAGAGAGAGACGAGTGAGTCTCGGTCTCAGCATCGTCGAGTTTTGCGGGACGGTACGCGCGTCACGTGTTTTTCAAACTTTGGATGCACTCGAAAGTTTACGCGCGCGGACCAACTTCGTATCTCATAACTCGACGTGTAACGCTAGAAACCTCGGCCGGACGAGCGAGCGGGCGGGCGGAAACTTACAAATTCGCGGAGACAGTCGGGAATCGTGAGAGGGAAGTGGACGAAACGGCGCCGCGTAAAACTATATACCGTGAGGGGTGTACTTGTCTCCGATTGCCGTTGCAAGTACGACTCACGGCTCGATGTCGGCCGCGACTCGGTCGGCACGGAACTCCGCTCGCGCCGAGGGTAACAGAATATCGCTCCCAGATCTCCTCGTACGCCGTGTATGTACGTACGTATATATGTGTGTGTGTGTGTAGGCGGGGGGTGGGTGTATGTGTGCGAAATTGAACGTTATAAGCCCTTGCTAGGAAGCACGAAAGGGACGGGATCTCGGCAAAATAGAAGACAAACTCGCGTCGAGAGTGTGCGGCCGCCGCATATAATTCACTTTCAGATCCAATTATAGCGGCGAGGGGATCTTCGGTCTTCCGGTGCCCGCGGCGCGGCTCCGTTTTCAAATAAAGTACATCGTCTTCCGATTCTCGCGCAGAGAGAGGATCCTTCCGCTCCGGCTTTAATAGTTCATTACAACGCGCTCGTGCACCTTCCGACCAGCTGGCCGCGAGTGCTCCCGGGCTTATTACAAGTCGGGGCCGCTCGCTCGGCCGCGCCGCTCGTTACGCGATGTATATAGTTAGTATGAAAACGGCGCGTATGAAAATTAAAAAATGCAGATACGCCGAGCGGTCGCCGGGTGCGCGCGCGCCGGCCGGACGCGCCTAATTGAAATCGCGTTTCGCAAGGACGCGCCCGCGGCTCTATCCGCGAGGAAAGAATACGTCCGCGGGAACGTGCGATGCCGACGACGACGACGTGGAAAATGAACTTCTCACGTTCCGGGAGGTGGGGGGGGCGAGCCGAAATTTCGCACGAAACATAGCAGTTTTTCGGGCTCTAAATCAGTTTCGAAATTATATGCACAGGAAAGAAATCGGTATCAATTCAGGACTCATATTCTCATTTACAAGGGAGAATATATAACCTTATTCGAAGGTAAAACTTACTTATATAAAGAAATTCTATATAGTTCTACTAAAAATATCATCTGCGAACTAAGAATCATAAGTTTCAATATATCGTTCCATTCAATACTTTTTTCTCTCAATTCATGAAAATTATTCTTGAATAACGGGAATATAATAACACTTCAGATTTAGAGCTCTTTTCACTTTTGTGTGCCACTAGAATGACTTTCCACTACTTTTTAGGATTTACTTATAATTTTATATTTTCACATAGTTATTTTTTTAGATATTTCTTAGTTTTCTATTAATATTATTTCAAATAATAGCGTTCTTTCTGTTAAATAATAGAGTTTTCTTGAATGAGACGACAAAATTTGTACTCAAATAATATTTCGTATATATGTTTCTATGAAACAAATTTCAGTCGAATAAATAGAAATACTAAATCGAAAGAAACCTTTTTCTCGGTGTAGTCCATTATATTTCTACTTCTGGTAAATATTTGCCAAGCAGTATTGGAATAACCATTTTACCTGGACCAAGTAAATATTACTTGAACGGTGCACCGTTTTGTATTTTTTTTCAGTGCGTCTCTCTTCTACATCTCGCATTGAAAGCCGATGGACGGGTAGTCATAGTCGAGCAATAGTTTGTCCATTTTCTTCCATATCGTAAACCCAGAGTTCATAAATTTATTAGCTATTAATTCACACCACCAGCGGGGCGAGGCTGCTGGTCAGTGGAGGAAAGATTGCGCGCACACACATACTATATCTGACTATAATAATTATTATCTCGCTCGCTCGCTCGACGTCAGTCGCCCGTAATATCTCGAGTTTCAAGGTTCCTCAATCCGCCTCTCGCGCGCACGGTGAAGCTGCGGCTGGCGCAATAACGAGAAGTAAATTGAGAGGATTACCGGCGTAGAACACGTCGCGGCGGTGAGCTTTAACTGTCCATCGCGACAAGCTGGCGCTACTCGAGCCCCGGCTAGTCGAGAACGCGTCACGAGCTCTCGAGGGCCGGTCGGTCGCTCGGTTTCGTACTCCACGCGTCTGACGTGTTCACGAGGAGCCTCGGCCGCCGCTGATATAAATGACGACGACGACGAAACGGCCAAAACCCGCGAGCGTTTTAATTTACCGGCGGCGGTGGCTATTACTCCGTCGCCGTCGCCGGTGGAAAGTCGTTTCGAGACGACGTGCATGTGTGCATGCGTACACGACGGGCACCTGGCCTCCTCCGACGCGGCTCCACCCGCCTCGTGAACAATAGAAATTAGAACCCCGCCCCTGCCCCCGTGGGAATCGCGAATCTCTAAATCTTTATCTCGCGCTGTTATTTCGCCCCGCCGCGAAATTACACGTTTACGTTCTTCTTATCGCGTCGCTCGCGCCGGTTTATTCGCAAAAATCTGCGATAAAATGAACGATACCCCCGCTTTTTCCCTGTCTCTCTGGAAAATAGGAGGTGTTTATTTCGTTGGGAAGCAATATTGCGATATTATTAACGAAGACCATGTTTCCGCTCTACGAATTGTCAACGTCGTTCAGGGGTTACCAGTAGGACGGCCAGAACGGTCGGTGACTTTTTGGAGCTGCCAAATGTAGGATCGAGTTTTATAAGTGTCCTTTCACGTCCTATGCGGCTAAGCTTTGGGACTATTTCCCTTCTACAGCCGGAAAGTGCTCGCATTATTGACGAATGCGAGGCAAGTTCCACTCTTGTTTGCTTAAACGAGGCAATCGAGCTTAATCGTGTCGCTTTGCATCATGGCGGACGGAGAACTGCTGCCTCAGTCCTCTCTCTCTCGTATACACACCCCTTACACACCGTAAGAGGGGTGGAACGCTCTCGACTCTCGTCCGCCGAAAGAGACCAGGCGATTCGATCGCACGCGTACGAAGCTAACAAGAGTGACGACGAGCGAGGTGCAAAGGGTGAGATTGGGGTGGTGGTGCAGGATGCATGGGGGTCGTGAACTCGGCGGATTTATCGCTTTATTTAAAGGCCACTACAAGCTAACGAGAAGGTTGACATATCCACTTTTCTACCGCGGGAACAATTTAGTGGCGCGTTACACGCCAGCACGAGCCGCCCCTCCTATGAGTTATCATCCTTTGAAAGCCCCCGCGCATCTTCCGAAGCATTAATCTTGCTGGAATCCCTGCACCTTGGCCCACCACCTGCTACATGATAACGCGGAATGAAGCTCCCCTATTCGTAGACGGAAAGCAATTTGTTTCGGTTAACGGCACTATTTGTAGCTTTGTTCCGCGGGATCGAAGCAACCCATTGACGGTATCTCCCTCTCGCGTGGGAGATACCCGGTTGTTGGGCCGGGTATTAAGAAGCGGATTGAGGAACCTTGAAACTCGAGATATTACGCGCGGCCGAGCCCGCTCGCTCCCGCGAAATAACGTTTTACGAGTAATTATTATATAGTCGCGGAAGATGTCAAGACGCGGCGCGCTAATGAAGATAATCCTCCCGCTGTAAATCGCGCCCGCGTTAAAATGCGTTCTCTCCCCCCCCCCCCCCCCC